>NC_069499.1:1184073336-1184373336 GCF_027579735.1 Bombina bombina
ACCTTGTATCTAAGCTTTTGCTGACTGCCTCCGTATCCCAGATCTTTTGACAGATTTGCATTTCAGGCAATTAGTGTTGACTCTTAAATAACTTCATGTGCATGAGCACAGTGTTATCTATTTGAAACACATGAACTAACGCTCTCTAGCTGTGAAAAACTGTCAAATGCAGAGACGGTCTTTAATGGCTTAGAAATTAGCATATGAGCCTACCTAGGTTTAGCTTTCAACTAAGAATAACAAGAGAACAAAGCAAAATTGAATGATAAAAGTAAATTAGAAAGTTTTTTTTTAAATTACATGCCCTATCTGAATCATGAAAAAGTTTAATTCCAATTTACTTTTATCATCAAATTTGCTTTCTTCTTCTGGCATTCTTAGTTGAAAGCTAAACCTAGATTGGCTCATACACTACTTTCGAAGCCCTTAAAGGCCGCCTCTAATCTCAGTACATTTTGACAGTTTTTCACAGCTAGAGGACGTTAGTGCATGTGTGCCATATAGATTACATTGTGTTCATGCCCGTGGAGTTACCTAGGAGTCAGCACTGATTGGCTACAATGCAAGTCTTTCAAAAGAACTAAAATAAGGAGGCAGTCTGCAGAGGTTTATATACAAGGTAATCACAGAGGTAAAAAGTATATAAATATAGCTGTGATGCTTATGCAAAACTGGGGAATGGTAAATAAAGTGATTAGCAATTTTTTTAAACAATAAAAATTCTGGAGTAAACTGGCCCTTTAAATACATTTATGCTCCTGTCATCACTTCCCATTACACTCAGAGAGGTAATAAGTTTTGCTATAGAGGTTGTCCCGAAACAGGAACATATATCCACATGTGGTGGGAATGCACTCAGATTAATCAGATTTGGACCCAATTATCTAAATTGATCACTGAGGTACTCTCTGTAAATATCTCCCTGTCAGCACCACAAGCACTACTAAACGTTAAGATTAGACAACTTAATACAGCTACCAACACATTTATTCGTATTCTGTGCACTGCCACCAGAATATGCGTAGCTAGACATTGGAAAACAGGGGCACCTTCATGGGGGGAAGTTAAAGATAAAATTCAGGCCACCTACAAAATGTCAGACGATAGCCTTTAGTCAGAATAGCCAGGATCAATTTTTTAGGGTGTGGAATTACTGGATTCTGGCAGGCCACTAACAATCCAAGAGAGATAAGAGCCCATAACCAATAAGAAAAGTGTAAACACTAGAAAAGGTTCATTAGCTGTTATAGATAGTTTACTGATTCAAAGGCTTAGGTTAGGCCAAATATCGGGAGAGGCCCCCTATTCTGGACTCTGTGGCGGAGGGACGGCAGGGCGGACAAGTTCAATGAAGTTTAAGAGGTAAGGTTATTATTTGTTATTGGAATGTTACTGGAAAAGAATGAAAATCTACACAATCTAGAAGCCGGGGGGAGGGGGGGGGGGGGGGGAACTAGAAATTATGTAGCCTTAGTTACTGTTTTTTTTACCTGGCTATCCCCTTGTCTCTACCCCCAACCCCCGATCATACTGAAATTCAACAGATATCACGGGACCCAAAGTTTGCATTGAATTATAACTAATAGACTTTCTGAAACCATCCCCACATTAGAAAAAAGACTGCTGGAACTCTGACAACCTCAAGAGGTTAAGGGGAGAGAAGGGTTAAATTTGGAGGGTCACTGTGAACTGTAAAATTTTCTTTTTTGATGTGTATGACAATAAAAACTTATTTCAACTAAATACATTTATGCAATTTGTGATTTGGATATGATACAAAATTACAAAATATTACATTGCCCCCTCCCCCCCCCCCCTTAGTTATTTCATAATAACACTCGGCTGACAACATTTTCTGTGAACACTTACTTCAATAATTCTATTTTTGCTACTAAACATTAGCTTTTCTCCTGCATCATATCCTGTATGTATGGTAACTCCCATAACCTCACTTTACTACAAGGCTTGACAAAATTGTTCAGAATACAGAAGCCCTTTTAAAAACACAACACAACACACACAGACAATATAAATATGCATTAGAGTGTGCTCATGCTGAGAAAGTATTAAGTCATTGTTGCATAAAATTATTGCATGCGTTTTATGCAGCCATCACCTAAATGAACAGTATACTGCAAAATTGTACCAGCTGCAGAGTATAGAATTGATGAGAAATTGCATTTTCAAGTTTATTTGTGCATATGAAATTGCAGGTTTTGTGCTTTGAAACAGCAGCCTATTACAATGGGTTGAGCTTGCACGTAAAATGAGATCTCATTATGTTATCACTGTGTACACGCACAAGCTTCCTTATCTTATACATCGGTTTGCAAATGAAAGCCCAATTAGTTGTTTTATTAGTTATCTCTTCTGCACCCCACTGGGAGTATAATTTCTTCTGCTGGTTGTGTTTACATAGTTTGTCAATAGCCTGGACTTAAAAGAACAGTCAAGTCCAAAATAAACTTTCATGATTCAAATAGGGCATGCAATTTTAAACAACTTTCCAATGTACTTTTATCAACAATTTTGCTTTGGTTCTCTTGGTAGTCTTAGTTGAAAGCTAAACTTAGGTAGGCCCGTATGCTAATTTCTTGGTCCTTGAAGGCCACCTCTTATGTAAATGCATTTTGACAGTTTTTCACCACTAGAGGGCGTTAGTTCATGTGTGTCATATAGATAACTGAGCTCACGTGAAGTTTCCTAGGAGTAAGCATTGGCTAAAATGCAAGTCTGTCAAAAGAACTGAAACAAGGGTGCAGTTTGCAGAGGCTTAGATAAAAGGTACTCAGAGAGGTAAAAAAAAAAAGTATTATTATAACAGTGTTCATTATGCAAAACTGGAAAATGGGTAACAAAGGGATTAACTATTTAAAAAAAAAATCTAGCGTTGAATGTCCCTAAAAAAAAATAACTTTCAGTATCAGTGGGGATACCAAAGGCTAAATCAGCTATTTCAAATGCTGAAATAAGGGTAAAGAAGCTACTAGTAAGCAATTTAACACACTCCAGCAGGTAAAATGGATCATCGAGAACCAATTAAAGGGGAGGAAAGTTTTAGGTTATCGGTCCCTTTAACCTTTGCTTACCTAGAACACACTCAAATGCCAGTGTTTAACCATTTCTTTGTTCAGAACACAAAAAAGCAAACTGGATCAGGTCAGCAATGCATGTGTAAGAGAGAATATGGAGTATCGCTGCCCCTGGAAGTCAAGTGTTGCAAATTTGTAAGACGTCTGCAATCACAAAAGATGCGACTACCAACCAAACACCCCTCTTTGTCCAAGGGGCAGGGCAAACAAACCAATCAATGCTTTTTGTATAGGCATTGTCCAACAAGATTCTTCTCAGGACTGTATGAGATGCATCTAAACTTTTTTTTTTTTTTAATGTTGGCCCAATTACTAATGGTAGGATTAGTCAGGAGATAGCACATCACAGAAGTATATGCACACTTGTGCCTAAGATAACACCTCTAAACAATAAGATTATATTAAAGGGAAAGTCTACTTGCAAATTGATTTTGTTTATAAAGATAGATAATACCTTTATTACACATTCCCCAAGTTTTGCATTACCAACACGGTTATAGTAATACACTTTTTAGCTCTATAATTACCTGTATCTAAGCCCCTGCAGACTACTCCTTATCGCAGTGTTTTTACAACCTTGCACTTTAGCCAATTAGCACTAGTTCTTGTATAACCATTATTCTCCATAGAAGTGAGCACAATGTTATCTGGATGGCACACATGAACTAGCACTGTCTGGCTGTTGTGCAAGATTTAAAAAGCTAATAAAAAAGTACTAAGAGGCAGCCTGCAGGGGCTTACAAAAAGGCAAACTTAGAGGTTTTAAAGTATAACAATGTTGGTTATGCAAAGCTGGGTAATGGGTAGAATTTTTTTTTAAAACAAACAAAATAGACTGCCCCTTTTAACTTAAAATATTATAATAACATTTATATAGGAAATTGGCCACATTTAAAGGGATAGTAAACCAAAAAAAAAAAAAAAACTATACGTTTGCAAACTTTGTGACATAAACTTTTACTTTGCAAAGAACATATTTAAACAATTTTTTTTTTCGTTTACCTGCAATTTACCAAAATAAACCTTTGTGCTGCCAAACCCCTCCGGATCCTCATTATGTATATCGAATCAAACTGTTCTACCTAGGTAGAACAGTCATGGCGGTCCACATGTGCATTCTGTCTTCTCTGTGACCCATGCATGTGCAAATCTCATTGTGAAGCTTAGGAGCCTGTTGGCGTGTCATCCATCATGCGCCAGAGCAGAGTGCGGGGTATTAATAGAAACAGATCATGTGATTGCCCTCATATTACAAATGATAGTGGAGCCGGCACTACTTCCATACAAAACATATGACCTTAATTGTCCATATACTGTGGTTTTATTAATGTGACAATAGGGTTCATATGTTTTATGTGGAAAAAGTGCCGGCTCCACTATCATTTGTTCCCGCAATACCCTGGGCACTTTCCGATATAGCCAACTTTAAAGTTTTTTATTCCCCGGTCTGGAGGGGTTTGGGCTTGGTCCGTGCAGTAGCGCCTAGACAGTGGGCTGTTTGCAGTGCCGAGCACACAGCGATAGTGTGAGGAGTGGTGCACAGTAGTGTGCATGCAGCAGCTGTTCAGGATAATATATAGAAACAACGATCCTCTAAGAGGCGCGCAGAACAATATAAGCACAGATGTGAATATTAGAATGAATATACATAAGTAATGTACAAATTAAAGATACAGGAGAGACCTATGAAACTATGTTGGAATGGTATTCTTAAAGTCCCATTATCCCATAAAATGTACTAGAAGAGATAGCATACAAAGTTAGTGAGCTGAATACTTAAAGCTCCAGTTCCAACGATATCCAAAAGATGATATACTTGATGTAGGGGATGAATAGGCAGCTCTCTTACTTCAACAGGGATAGACGATCTATGATAAAATATGGAACAGAAAGAGGCGCCACATGTGCGAATCAATAGTACAATGTGTGGTACAAACAGAGGATACACACAGGGTACTCACATTCCGAAATGGCATTCAGTCATGCCCATAGAAGCAGGCTGGATTTCTACTGCAGTCCAGCTAGCTGAGCACCATCCCAACAGTTTCCCACAATGCAAGGAACAGAGGCAGGTAACCAGATGGAAGGGATAAACCATATAGGTAGCGTAAGCTCAGAGAATACTACTAAGCATTGAGAGTTAAAAACATCAAAGTGATTTTGATTTAAAAACAGCTTGTGCTTGATATAGTATAATCTCTAGCATAGATGTAGAGAAACCATGTAACGCGAGTCTCGGTGATAACCGTTTCATCAGGCATGTTACAAACAAACTAATCTGCCCTTAATTAGGGCTATGCTACCATCAGGTACTAATCACTCCCCTTCCAAACACATTCATTATCCAATAGGGACCATTCATTTCCACACACCCACATCTTTAGCCCTTAGAGTTCAATACATAAATGGGAAAGAGCTTTAAAATGATCCCTCTTACCTTTAGAATATCTTAAATTTATAAACATATTGTAAGGTGCCAACAAATACAATCTACAATATTTTGCTTACCGATACAAAAGTGGATCATAATATATACCTGAATTTTAGGGAATAGTTATTGGCAATAGGTGTCCCCACTCTTAATATCAAAAGAATGCATTAGAAATGTTAGACTAGTGTACGTAACATACTGTTATAAATATGATGAGCGTGGTCTGTATAGCCCCAATATTTTAACAGGGGCTTAATCCCTGGGCTTGATTGGTTTTAACAGATATATATTATGATCCACTTTTGTATCGGTAAGCAAAATATTGTAGAATGTCTTTGTTGACACCTTACAATATGTTTATAACTTTAAGATATTCTAAAGGTAAGAGGGATCATATTAAAGCTCTTTCCCATTTATGTATTGAACTAATAGGTCTAACAATGTGGGTGTGTGGAAACGAAGGGTCCCTATTGGATAATGAATGTGTTTGGAAGGGGAGGGATTAGTACCTGATGGTAGCGTAGCCCTATTTAAGGACAGATTAGTTTGTAACATGCCTGATGAAACGGTTATCACAGAGAAACGCGTTGCATGGTTTCTCTACATCTATGCTAGATATTATTCTATATCAAGCATGAGCTGTTTTTAAATAAAATCACTTTGATGTTTTTAACTCTCAATGCTTAGTATTCTTCTCTGAGCTTACACTACCTATAGGGTTTATCCCTTCCATCTGGTTGCCTGCCTCTGTTCCTGAACTGCTGTGGCCTTGCACTGTAGGGAATTGTTGGGATGGTGCTCAGCTAGCTGGACTGCAGTAGAAATCCAGCCTGCTTCTATGGGCATGACTGAATACCTTTTAGGAATATGAGTACCCTGTGTGTATCTTCTGTTTGTACCACACATTGTACTATTGATTCGCACATGTGGCGCCTCTTTCTGTTTCATATTTTATCACTGAGCTTCTGACAGTTTACTGGCACTTTCATGAACACAGATCAGAAGACAGTTCTAAATAGGAAAATTAGATGATCCTTGCTGCCCTGCTATTGGTTAATGGAATTGCATAGGTAATGAGAAAACCCAGCCTACATTAAGGGGCGGGCATTAGTGCCATTTGGAGGAGAAATAAAAATAGTTTTTATACTGAAGCAAACTTTGTTTAAATATCAAAGTAAGTGGGATTAAATATGTAAACCTTTACCTAGCTGACGACATGTTTTTATTAGTTAAAAAAAGAAAATATTTATAACCAGTTAACTGTATTCACACTACTCCAGTTTACACAATCTTGCAAGGTACACAGTTATTTACCTAATAAATGAACGGATTCCTGTTCAATACTGCTGAAGGACACAAACCCTCAGTGCCAGATAAGGACAAAAAAAAACACTGTAGTTTAGAGGTCATTGTTCTAATCTTATTTTGCTTCCTCCAACTACCCATGGCCCTCACAAATATCTATCTTCGTCAATTTTCAAGCATAATAAACTTTTAGTTAATATAAAACCAACATTAAATTATGCTAAGAGAAGACTAAACGTGAAGCACACGTGTGATTCAAGAAATTGTTTAGATCCTGGTCCCAACACATACTCCCATCTGTAGAAGACCATTTCAGAATTTTTTTTATTATATATATATATATATATATATATATATATATATATATATAAATAATAAATCTTTTTTAATCTTTAAAACTTAGGAGCCAGTAAAAATATTTAGGACAGCCAAACATACTTTTCGGACCCAGACAGTGGTATTTGTAGTATAGATATATGGTGCATAACCCAAAAGGTTAGGAGCCAGGGGCAAAAATTCTAGGAGCCAGTGGCTCCCTGACACCTGTTTTTATCAAACCCTGGCATGCACAGATGCCTTACAACTATGAAACTTTTTTAAATACACATCTATTGGCAAAAATGCTTCTAGTAAACTCTTTGATACCTTTACTGTGCATAGGGTATAGAGATATTTGTGTACCCCGAGAATCCACATTTGGGCATTGCATGTCAGCAGTTTTACCAACTGCAGAATCAAAGCTATACGTGCCACAGACAGATTTTTGAGCAGGTGTAATGTCTTGTTTTGTTACTACAATTGGTGTCAATCCCAACACAATACACATCTCTACTGTTTGCTTTTGCAAAGGTGCAAATAAAGTAGAAAGTAGATGTACAATTCATAGAGAGATATAGCACATGTATATATATATATATATATATATATATATATACATACACACACACACACACACACACAGACACTAATAAAAGCAAGTAACAAAATGTTTTGACTTAAAATTAAAATGTACTCACATGCATATAACATTTTACCTAGAATGTCCCTTTAAACTCAAAAATGTTAGTGATAAACCGCAACTTTGATTAGCATAAAGAAAAGTTTCTTTTGTAAATAAACAGCTACAACTTTATATTTTGTACTCTTAAATGATACCAAGATTTAGTGTATTACAAAAAAAAAAAAAAGTTAAACTATAACAAAACATTTTTTTTCTTTTTAAACATTTATTAAAAAGTTGCAGACTGGAAAAACCCAATAATAAACCAGTAGTTAAAAGGAAAAAGGCATCGGTGGGAAAAGGGAACAAAAAATTGTTACATTAATAAAAAAAAAAAAATTATATATAATATATATATATTTATATATACACACACAGCATAAAACAATACTTTAAGATCACAATCTTTTTGAAAGTTTACATCTCTTAATGTGATCTCCAGTTAAGTCTTTACAAACGTTATCTTGGCCCAATCTTAATGTTAGTAAACTTAGAATTTAAAAAAAAAAATGTATGGAGTTAAACAATTATATTTTTGGGCATTTAAAAAAAAAATATTTCCTTAATTTAATGGTTGTTCCTCCATCATAGCTGCCACAAGGAGGTAAAAATGTTTCTAATGTTAACTTTTATAATTAAATTTAACTAACAATGAATAGGGGGGGGAAGAGTCAAATGTTGAAAGTGACAGCTCAGTTGATGAGCTGCAAGTCACTAGTGGGCCTCAGTGACTGCTTTGATTACCCACAACTGGTTCACATTGTGCCTTCTCTCTTAATAGCCTATTCTCCTCCTTCAGCTTCTCCACTTCAGTCTCAAGCTCCCTGATCCTGGAGTCAGGATTACCAACAACTTGGAGTCTCAGTTGGTTGTTCTCTTCCTCCATGCGGCTCAGGCATTTTTCCAGCTCCATATACTCTCTGATAAGCTCCTGTTTGCTCATATCCTGCAAACTTTCAGCATGGTACCTTTCATAGGTTTCAGAGAAGTCTTTTTGAAGAAACTCTGCTCCATCATGGCCACCCATGCCATCACTGCCCGTCTCATCCTCCTCTTCCTCCAAGTCCTCTTCACTGCTGTCACCTTTGGTGGAAGTGTTGGCATTGGGCGGCATAAGAGTGCTAATTGCCTTTCGTTGAGGCGGGCACAAGTCTGGTTCCTCTTGATCATGGTCCTCCATCAAAAACTGTGTTGTATTGTAGGGTGCCACTGGCTGTCCTTTAGCAAACATTTCTGCCCTTAACATGGAAGCTCTCCTAGACTCTTTTTCCTCTAGCATCTTCTTCTCTTCCCAGGTTAGTTTGTTGTACGGTTTCCACCTTCTCTTCTTCTTAGAAGGACGACGGCGATGTTTTTTCTTTCCCAGCTCTTTCCACTCCTCATCTTGTTGGTTATTGGCTCTGTTCACCTGCCCAATATCAGGTTTCTCTAACTCACTATGGTGCCTTTCCTCTGTGTCATAAAATGAGGTGCAATCCATTCCTGGGGACTCATTTTTCTGTTTTTGTTGCCACCCACTATCTTCACTGCTGTTTAAAGTTGAAATCCCATCTTCCAAACTTTTACAAGGCATGTTAGCATCTTGCAGCTTTACTTCAGCCATGGCAACTCGGCTGAGTTTTGGGGCTCCAACAACCCTTTGCTCAAGTTATCAAGTCTTTTTACAACTGTTGAAACATTAACTATACAAAATCCGTAAGGAAAAAATTCCAGTTCCAGAAGCTCTACAAGGAGTCCCAACAAATTCTCGGGCTGACAATAATAATACTATGGATATTTTGTATCCCACTTCAAAAGCTGGAGTGTTTACAAGTGTGCGCTGGAATGCAGTACCACACTGCCACCGCCTGGCCGTCACACACAGGCGCAGTACTTGCCTGCTAAGTCCGCTTTCGAACAGCACCTAACTGAGCGCTTGCCAACATCCAACTGCTACTATTCCGTCTTGAACGTCTCCTTTTATAGACTATTCAACTCTCTAAATTGTACGCATGCGCTCTACTCTTAGCTGCACGGCCTTCTGGAATTTGTAGTCCATGTAACCTAATAGTCGATGTATATAACGTTGATTTCCCTACAACTACCAGAATCCTATTGTTATCTTTCGCGTATCATCCAATCAAATATGGGAAATTTGTCATTGCATCCCCTCATATGCCATTGGCCGATACATAAGCGGACTGTTGCTAAGCTAAAATAATACATTGATTTGCTCAGTTGTCCGTCAATCAATTTACATATAGCCAATCAGCAGACGAAAAGTCGCGTCCTGCGACTATACCACTTTTTTTCCGCTGAGGGGTAGAATTTTTATAGAGCGTAGTTTCATAGAAATATAATACGTGAACATGACCGATTCTAATACAAACGGAAATAATTACGGTGTGATTAGAAACACTACATTCATTTACAATAGTTCCTTAAAATAAACTAGACCGAATTAAAACAAATAAAAAATAAACTAGACCTGTGAAAAGAGTCCCATTAATTTTCGGTTTATGCTGCCGTTAATATGCAAGGTTTTTGCTACGTATTGTCTTGTCTACTCGGTCTATCTCGAAAAGTTGTCGATTTTATTATGCACTTATCAGACTGAAATGCTTTAATAAAAGCTATGGGCTATTGGGTGTTAGCAACGTCATATGATCATTATTAGTATCACTCCGCGCGCATTTTATATAGATACAATAGCTCGACCTCGTTTATGTAAGGCCGAGTTCAGGCCTAACCAGGAAGTATAATTTTTTTTTTGCACATGGCGAATTCAAATGTAGTATTATCGCGCTCACTCACTAAACCTATGAGTCTGTGTGATCGGTTGAGTAAGACTACATATACTTCATAAACCACCAGATATGTGGAAACATTCATTTTTAAACGATCCAATAAATTTGGCATCTCATGTTGTACAGTTGCTTGTTTGTTATAGTGTCCAGTTTATAAGGTCTGCGTGTGATACTAACGCCTGTTTGTGTTTAGCTGTGCGCGTGTATTTGGCAGCTTGTCGGTGAGGCCTGGATTCGAGTGTGAAACCTGCATATTTGCAAGGCCTATGCATCATAACCATACCTCTTTAAAGGTATACATCTCACTATAGTTTTTAGACCCATGCATGAACTATTTTGATAATATACCTCCGTTTTAGTTTTTATTTTCTTTAGTTTGCAATCCAAAAGAAACATAGCATACCTCCCAACATATAAAAATTCAAAAGAGGGACAGCTTCATCATAATAAATCAAAAATCCAAATTAATATAAATACAATTCTAAATAAAGTCATATATTTTAATACCCCTAGGCAGCAAATCAAACACACTCTCAAACCATTGGAATGGCTATGTGAGCTCTGTATTTAATTAGCCTTTGCAGAGACATTGCTAAATATTTTTATCTTAAGTGGACATTTAATAATAGATTCTTTAAAACTGCTCTCTGCATTCCCCATTAATATTCGAGATTCTGGTCTTTAAAGTTAGCAAAAGTGCACAGTAATACACTACATAGCATACACTTACATATGTAAATACACACACACTACATAGCATACACTTACATATGTAAATACACACACACTACATAGCATACACTTACACATGCAGATACACACACACTACATAGCATACACTTACACATGCAGATACACACACACTACATAGCATACACTTACACATGCAGATACACACACACTACATAGCATACACTTATACATACAGATACACACACTACATATCATACACTTATACATACAGATACACACACTACATATCATACACTTATACATACAGATACACACACTACATATCATACACTTATACATACAGATACACACACTACATATCATACACTTATACATACATATACACACACACACACTACATAGCATACACTTATAAATACAGATACACACACTACATAGCATACACTTATACATGCAGATACACACACTACATAGCTTACACTTACACATGCAGATACACACACATTACATAGTATTCACTTACACATGCAGATACACACACACTACATAGCTTACACCTATCCATACAGATACACACACACACACTACATAGCATACACTTACACATGCAGATACACACACTGCATAGCATACACTTATACATGCAGATACACACACACACACTACATAGCATACGCTTACACATGCAGATACACACACACACACTACATAGCATACACTTACACATGCAGATACACACACTATATAGCATACACTTATACATGCAGACACACACACACACTACATAGCATACGCTTACACATGCAGATACACACACACACACTACATAGCATACGCTTACACATGCAGATACACACACACACACACACACACTACATAGCATACACTTACACATGCAGATACACACACTATATAGCATACACTTATACATGCAGATGCACACACTCTACATAGCTTACACTTATACATGCAGATACACACACACACTACATAGCATACACATGCAGATACACACACACTAGATAGCATACACTTATACAGGCAGACACACACACACATTGCATAGTATACACTTACACATGCAGATACACACACTACATATCATTACACTTATACATGCAGATACACACACACACTACATAGCTTACATTTATACATGTAGATGCACACACACACTAAATAGTATACACTTATACATGCAGATACACACACTACATAGCATACACTTATACATACAGATATACTTACACACTACATAGCTTACATTTATACATGCAGACACACACACACTACATAGCATACACTTATACATGCAGATACACACACACACTACATACCTTAGACTTATACATGCAGATACACACACACACTTATAGATACAGATAGACACACACACTACATCATATATGGGTATCTGTAATTCATTGTATGGGGTCCTGGGGTTGGCAAGCACATTGGCTGGCAGTCTGAGGCTGCCACTGTTCTTTACCCTGGTGTTAGCACTGCTCATCCTATAAAACTGAAGGCATGCTAGTATTATCACCAGGGGTTAGACATCATCACTACCAGAGGTTAGATGTCACCATTACCTGAGGTCAGAGGGTATACAGCCTTCCTAATCCTGCTTAACCCACACACCATTCCTTTTCCACAGGGAATCTAACAGGCATATAACCCTGGGAGATAAAACACAGCTGCCTCTGAGTATGGGCCCAATAGAATTTAAAAAAAAACACATTTTCTTTTAAAATTTGTTTTTAATGCATTGGACAGATGGCCCGAGAGGCAGAATTTTTTTTATTTTCTGCGATGAGATTTTTTTAGTGAAAATTTTTCTGCAGTGTCTCACTGCACACACTCACACATACATATATACACACAAATACACACACACATATATATATATATATATATATATATATATATATATATATATATATATATATATATATATATATATATATATATATATACAATTGTGCTCATAAGTTTACATACCCTGGCAGAATTTATGATTTCTTGGCCATTTTTCATAGAATATGAATGATAACACAAAAACATTTCTTTCACTTATGGTTAGTGTTTGGCTGAAGCCATTTATTATCAATCAACTGTGTTTACTCTTTTTAAATCATAATGACAACAGAAACTACCCAAATGACCCTGATCAAAAGTTTACATACCCTGGTGATTTTGGCCTGATAACATGCACACAAGTTTACACAAAGGGGTTTGAATGGCTATTAAAGGTAACCATCCTCACCTGTGATCTGTTTGCTTGTAATTAGGGTGTGTGTATAAAAGGTCAATGAGTTTCTGGACTCCTGACAGACCCTTGCATCTTTCATCTAGTGCTGCACTGACATTTCTGGATTCTGAGTCATGGGGAAAGCAAAAGAATTGTCAAAGGATCTGTGGGAAAAAGGTAGTTGAACTGTATAAAACAGGAAAGGGATATAAAAAGATATCCAATGAATTGAGAATGCCAATCAGCAGTGTTCAAACTCTAATAAAGAAGTGGAAAATGAGGGGTTCTGTTTGAACCAAACCACGGTCAGGTAGACCAACTAAAATTTCAGCCACAACTGCCAGGAGAATTGTTCAGGATGCAAAGACAAACCCACAAATAACTTCAGGTGAAATACAGGACATGTGGTGTGGCTGTTTCAAGATGCACAATAAGGAGGCACTTGAAGAAAGATGGGCTGCATGGTCGAGTTGCCAGAAGAAAGCCATTATTACGCAAATGCAACAAAGTATCCCGCTTACAATACGCCAAACAGCACAGAGACAAGCCTCAAACCTTCTGGCACAAAGTAATTTGGAGTGATGAGACCAAAATTGAGCTTTTTGGCCACAACCATAAACACTACATTTGGAGAGGAGTCAACAAGGCCTATGATGAAAGGTACACCATTCCTACTGTGAAACACAGAGGTGGATCGCTGATGTTTTGGGGATGTGTGAGCTACAAGGGCACAGGAAATTTGGTCAGAATTGATAGCAAGATGAATGCAGTATGTTATCAAACAGAACGCCTCATTTTCCACTTCTTGATTAGAGTTTGAACACTACTGGATTGCATACTCAATTCCTTG
Source organism: Bombina bombina (assembly GCF_027579735.1). Taxonomy (NCBI): domain Eukaryota; kingdom Metazoa; phylum Chordata; class Amphibia; order Anura; family Bombinatoridae; genus Bombina; species Bombina bombina. Next base: position 1,184,087,742 of record NC_069499.1, read on the forward strand.
GATATCTTTTTATATCCCTTTCCTGTTTTATACAGTTCAACTACCTTTCTCCCACAGATCCTTTGACAATTCTTTTTCTTTCCCCATGACTCAGAATCCAGAAACGTCAGTGCAGCACTGGATGAAAGATGCAAGGGTCTGTCAGGAGTCCAGAAACTCATTGACCTTTTATACACACACACTAATTACAAGCAAACAGATCACAGGTGAGGATGGTTACCTTTAATAGCCATTCAAACCCCTTTGTGTCAACTTGTGTGCATGTTATCAGGTCAAAATCACCAGGGTATGTAAACTTTTGATCAGGGTCATTTGGGTAGTTTCTGTTGTCATTATGATTTAAAAGGAGTAAACACAGTTGATTGATAATAAATGGTTTCAGCCAAACAATAACCATGAGTGAAAGAATTTTTTTTGTGTTATCATTCATTTTCTCTGAAAAAATGGCCAATAAATCATAAATTTTGCCAGGGTATGTAAACTTATGAGCACAACTATATATATATATATATATATATACAGACACACACACACACATATATACACATACACATAATATACACACATATATATACACACACACAGACACACACACATATACACACATATACATATAGACAGACACACACACACAAATACACACATACACCTGCACACATAGACATACCCACACATACACACACACGTAAAATACACATATACACACATACACATACATACATATACACACACAAACACACACATACATTTATTAAAGAAAAAAAAATCTGGCTCCTAAAAGTATTTTGGTTGGTTCCTAGATTTAAAATAAATTTGTCAAGCCCTGACTTACCTTTTCTGCTATGTTCTATTACCCTGTACCACACTGGAGTTCATGAAGGGGGAGGAAATTGACACACAAGCACACAGATACATACACACACAAATACATACATACGTACACACACAGATACATACATACATACACTCATAGAGATAGATACATACATACACACACAGAGATACATACATACATACATACACACACAGATACATACACACACAGATAGACACACACACAGATAGATACATACACAAACACAGAAATACACACACACAGATACATATATACACACACATATATACATACATATATATATATATATATATATATATATATATATATATATATATATATACACACACACACACACACACATTAAAGAACAAAAAAAATATGGCTCTAAGTATTTTGGTTGGCTCCTAGACTAAATTTGTTAAGCCCTGACTTACCTTTTCTGCAATGTGCTAGGCCAGGTGAGAGACATGGTTGCGGTGTTGGCATCTTACTCTCCCCCTCCTGCTCCTATCAGCACTTGCATCCTCATCCATCTCTCTCCTTTTCCTCCTTTGAAGTCCACTGCATCCGCCTGTTCTCCCCCCTCTCACTCAGAGTGGCAGTTATCTATCGCCCCCCTGGACCAACCTCCCAATTCCTTGACAACTTTGCTGCCTGGCTTTCTCACTTTCTCTCTACAAATACACCTGCTCTTATCCTGGGGGACTTCAACATCCCCATTGATAACCCATCTGCCCCTGCTGCCTCAAAGCTTCTCTCACTCACAAACTCCTTTGGTCTCTCACAATCCACCCTACTCACCGCGACGGACACTCTATTGATCTAGTATTCTCCTACCTCTGCTCACTCTGTGACATCACCTGTCGCCCATTTCCCATCTCAGACCACCATCTGCTCACATTTAAGCTTAATATACAGGCTAAACCTACTTCTCCCCCTCGCCCCCGCACCTGTAGAAATCTGCACACTGTGGATCCTCTACAACTCTCCAACCTTATTTAAAAACACCTCTCCCCACACTTCCACAATATCCTGCCCTGACCTTGCTACAACCCACTATAACAATACTCTCTCCTCTGCACTGGACACTTTCGCTCCTCCCCAAATACGAAAAACCCCACGTCATCAGCTCCAACCCTGGCACTCTAAGCAAACACGCTACCTGCAAAAATGCTCCCGTGCTGCTGAACGTGCCTGGAGGAAATCCCGCTCTGAATCTGATTTCCTCCACTATAAGTTCATTCTTTATTCTTACTCCTCTGCCCTTCACTTAGCCAAGCCAACCTACTTCTCTTCTCTTATATTTACTCACTCCTCAAACCCTAAAAGTCTCTTCTCCATTTTCAACTCTCTCCTTTATCCACCTGCACCACCCCCTTCATCTGCCTTTAGTGCTCAAGACCTGGCAGACTACTTTTTCAACAAACAATTAACATCCAAAGTAATATCCCAACACAAGACTACAACCTTCCATCTCCGCCCCCGGCAACCCCCTCCACCACTCTCAGCACCTTCCCCCTACCACTGAGAATGAAGTGAGTTCCCTATTTTTCTTCCTCACACCTCACTACCTGCCCACTTCACCCTTTCCCTGAGGAAACAGCCCTTGTAGAGGCTGAGAAACAGGTTTTTTTTTTTTGTTTTTTGTTTTTTTTTTTTAAATAATTTTTATTGAGGTAAGATGGCAAACAGAAATACAATTTCACAGAGAAACATCATGGCAACATGCCCGTGTGACATACAACAAGATCTACATGATGAATTAAGCAAGCATGTCCTCACATCTGTAGCATCTGACCCAAAAGTACATTTTCTAGCCATGTATATCACCTCGTTTTACCTAAGTACATTTTCAACAGGACAAATAACACAGATTAAACATCCATCTTATTATAAGCCCAATTTCAATGACCAATTCGTGCCATATGCAGGCTTGTATTTGTCCTTGATATATTCAACAGAACTTATAATACATATAGTTTAGTTTGGACAACATAAAATAGGTTAATAAACGGTAATAATATTACGGCCTAGCTTTCATATTGAGGCTCCAGAGACAGAAATGTAGGCCTTTAAGTGTCCATAATATTTGTAATAAGACATAAAACAGTATAACAGTACATTTAATAATATAGGTTCTATACGCTTTATTTCAAAAACCTCCCTAATCTATTCAGACATATGAATGAGACACCGCTCCTTAGAGGATTTAGTGGGCCCTCTTGGGCCACGGTTGATGAAAATAATTGCAGATACGTGTGGGGGGTTATAGCTACAAGGACCCACCAGGACCCAGCGCATTAATAAGAAACCTGTTAGGGTTATTATACATAAAAATATTTGGAAACCACTAAGTCCGGTGGGTTCTATATTTTCTTAACTGTAGTATCGGAGCCTGGTATAGTGTGCCCTACATGCATACCTCTGTCAGACATCCATGGTAAGTGATTATATTAGACCAGCACAGTAAAAATGAGTTTGCTCTCTAAATTATTATGTGTCACTCCTGGGCCTCATGCTACCAAGGTTTAATATGTGAAGGTCTCGCTACACTATTCATCTTCATACCAACCTCCAATTCTCTAAAGGCCCCTCTGGGCTCTTACACCATGGTGTGCAGCCAACGGAGGGATGAACAATTGCCCAGGCGGGGAAATGCATAGTAAGATGTATAATACATTTAGCATATCATCAACATTGTTACCCCGTTCATATAGCACATCCAGATAAATAAAGAGGCTGGAAAAGGAATAGTAAAACAGGCAACCTTAACTGATAGACTTTTCACATGTCATAGATTTAAATCAAAAACAGTTGTATAGCAGTGACCCATGCACCTCCCTCACATATAGATGAGAAATACCACCATTCAATGTTTTTAGTACACATTATAGATCGCAGCATGTAGAGCGCAGATGGGGCACCCACCCCCACTATTGTCACAATACCCCAATTATTAGAGCCTGAATTCTGCAGATAAGAAACTCTTTTTTTTTTTTTTTTTAAAAACTATGCTAGTACCTCTACATACAATGTAGGCTGCGAAGCTTAACTAAGTAAGACTAAGGCATGTAAGTCTTATATTAAGGGCCACAGATAGTTAGGTCCAGTTAGGAATTATACAATGTTCATATCAGGGAGCAAGGCCGTCATCAAAGATATGTACCCATGGCACCTCAGTTCCAGTCTCGGTAAAACAGTTATATCTACCCGGCATCAATCGGCCCACATAGTCTATATAAAGCAGTCCAGTTTCTCAGTACAAGGGGAGGTGAAGTTTTTAGTGCCGGACCTGAGATTCCAGCCCCATCCCCTGTTATTGCGGTGTCACCCAATGCCTGTCTGATCATATCGGCAGGGTGGAAGTAAAGACCTCCCGGTCCCCACTAGACTCGGACAGCTGAGAAGATAAGAGGGATAAATCTCACCCATACGCCAGCCATTGCACTCCCAGAATAGGCAGTTGCGGTACTTAAGTGAGATCCGGCCAGGGAGCTCCATCCCCCACCCAGGGAAACCGGCCGCATCTCCCCAGGCAACGAACAGGGCCGGCCCCGGACCGGGACTCCATATTTGACCCTCGGGCGGATAGCACCACTGATCCTCCAAAACCAAGAGGTGCCGGTCTGCATCAGTAAGGCCCCAGCCCCTCCTAACGCCATCAGGCCCTCTCCGCTCATGGCGCTCTGAAGCCAACTCAGGTGGCCTAACCTCAGGTACATTTCGTGCTTGTTTGCCTTTACTTGTAGGGCTCAGGCTGCGAGGTGGGAATGGTGGCGGCTCACTCTGCGATATATTGCTGTAATTAGTTGCGGTTTCCCTCAGGCCTGGTGCGGTTTGCTGCGCAACTATGCGGTCAGTTCTCTCGCATATCAATGCGTCCCGCTTCTCCATCAGAGCTTTCACAACCAGATATAGCTCATCCATGGTGGTTTGCTGGAGGTAGATATAGGCACAACTCTGAGTAGATGCAGAGGTACAATTCTTACTCTGTTTACCCCGGTTCCCCGGGGGGGGGGGGGGTGCTGGGTTTCCCTTCCTTGAAGGCCGCCAAGAAATCCCTGCGGTCCGGTTTGGGAAGCTTCTCTTTCTTTAAATATAAGTATATTCCAGGCCTGCAACGTGTACTCAGCTTCATAGGGGTCAATTTCTGCCTGGATGGATGAAAATATCCTTAATTACAAGGCGGATTGTAATATTCCTTTATAGAGCTCCCAATTTAGCAGCCATCTTCGGCCTTGGCCCGGACACGCCCCGAAACGCGTCACTTTTAATAAAATTGTTTTTAATATACACTTGCTGTGTTTGGTGGAGTCTATCCAAATATAACTCTGCATTTTTCTTTGGATATCACATCACTGTTTTCCTTTCCTGGGTGTGCAGTAAGCTGTGGAGTACAGTCAGCTGGGAGGCTGTGAAATCCCAGCCTGCTCTTACTGCACCTGGGGGTGCTTCAAATTCTGTAATTCTCTATTTTTCTTTCTCCATATTTATTTATTTGTAAAATATTTTGCCAGGAAGGATACATTGAGATTTCTCCCGTTTTCAAGTTTGTCCTGGGTCCACAAAGCATTGCATTGATACAATAGGGTACAATAAAATACAAAAACAATAATAATACACAAAAATGCGAAATTTAACATAGAACAGGTAGGAAATATATAATCAACCATGACAGGTGCATTTTGTTTTGAGATATGTAGAGAGGGATCTCTTAAGGATTTTAGGCTTGGGGACGGTTTGAAAGTGTGCGGGAGGTTGTTCCATAATTGTGGTGCTCTGTAGAAAAGGAGGATTAAGCTGCTTTCTTTTTTGTATTGAGGCAAGCTAAATAATGTGCTAGTACTGGATCAGAGGTTATAGGAGGTGGGAATAGCCGGGGAGAGAATTCTGCTCAGGTAGGGTGGGAGCTTCCCAGAAATGCTCTTAAACACAAGGCTAGAAAGGTGCAGGGTGTGTCTGGATTCCAGCGACAGCCAGTTCATTTCTTTTAGCATGTCACAATGGGGGTCTTGTAATTACATTGTAGCACAAAGCGGCAGAACGAGTTACAGAATGTATTAAGTTTATTAATGTGAGTTTGTGGTGCAGATGCATATACTACATCCCCATAATCAATGATTGGCATCAGCATTTGCTGTACAATCTTTTCCTTTACTGTAGAGCTGAGGCAGGATATGTTTCTGTACAGGGCACCTAGTTTCGGATAAAGTTTAGATGCAAGTTTTTCTACGTGGAGGCCAAAAGATAGATTGGGGTCAGACAACATACCCATATGCAAACACCTGAGCACTAGAATGCATTGAAAACAATATTTCAACATGGCAGCACTCACAACCAGAGGTAGATGGAGAATAGCCAACATTTTATGCTTATGCATTGTATATAGGGCTAGATTACTGCTCGATAATTAATCAGCCATTACAAGTTGCTGGTTATTGCTACCGAGAGCTTGCAGTATCAATTAGCGCTTATAAAAATAACCAGATCTCTAGTTAATTTTATAAATATGGCCCCAAAATACTGTGTAGTGTATTTTATTAAAAAAATAAAGATAGCAGCATCATTTTTTAATAAAATAACTGCACTAGGCAGTATTTTGTGGCTAAAGTTGGCGGGAGTGGGGTGTTAGAAAAAAAAAAAACGGCACTGAAAAGTGACTTTACATTGCGGGCCATGGGAACTGTGTGTTCCTCGTAAATATATGTATATCACAATATACATATATATTTATGTGTTAATATGTGTATATACACATATTACAATAACAAGAGAAAATAGGCAATCTGCAAACAGAGTCTTTTCATAAACGAGATTTAATCTTGGCCATGACCGGTACATATACAATCCCTCTCCCCCCTCCTATCACCAGGAGCATACCTTGATTGAAGATCACTAAGTTGTAGTCGAATTGGAGCTTTCTCTCTCCACAGCCGGGCACTATGAGTATGGCCTGAGGGCCGAAACATGTTAGCAGTAGTGCGCTGCCTCTTTATCACTGTGGGATGCTTCCCAGATTTTAACTTTTTTGTTTAATAAAAGGATCTTTTAACTCCAGCAGCTCCTCATCTCCTTCTTTCTATATACACATATTAACACATAAATATATATGTATATAATTATTTACATATGTATTTACAATTTGCTGCCATCGCTGAGCTACTTAGCCCCTTCGCTGCGCTTAGGTTCTGATGCCATCTGAAGAAAAAAATTGGGTTTCATATCCCTTAATGAGCCACATATACATTTATGGCTACACACAAATAGTAAAATATTTTCATAAAAATGACTAGTGGCACAGGGCTTGAATTAGGAAAGGGTGCAAGGTATTCTCTATCTGCTGTTTTCACCTCCAGATTTGGCCACCTTGTTTGTCCACCACCAGAATACCCCAAAACACACATTTTTACTTCCATTTTTCTTGGGGACCACAAAAACGATGACACACATTCTTAGCATTGCTTTTTCCCAGGGTCACAAAAACTAATACAGAGGGCCACATGTGATCCATTGGCCGCTAGTTGGTTATCCCTCAGATTAGAGCATGTAATTTTTTTACTATTATGTCCCTTTAAATACTGACATATTTTAAGACTACTTTCTCAATGTATGAAACAGCAGCGTACATCCAAGACACGATGGAAGCCTTTAGTAATATATGGTACTACTGGATGTTATGGGGCAACAAGGTGTAGCTTACTGAACGATGTGGGGCAGAGAATGTTTCAGGAGTAGAATTGAGGGGTTCAGTTTCACCTAGAGGGAATTACATATACAGGAATATTTTAAGGTATGAGAATACATCTTTATAAGGTAAGCAATTTAGAAAGATTAAGCAACAAGAAGAACTTAAACAGTGAATTTGTAAGACATTTTATTTGGATTGTTGTTTTTGTTTTGTTTTGTTATACCATGTTATCATATCTTTGTTGAAATTTGAAACATTTGTGGAATACAAACAAAACCATCTCTTTGGGATATGGACAATAATAAACCAAATATATATTGTTCGAGGACAACCACAGAAGGCTCATTGGCAATGTTTTATATTTATACTTTTGTTGGGCTGGTGGTCTAGCTTTCTTATTTACTTTAGGTTGATATTTACGACCTGTGTATCTACAAGATTATGATGTGATATAAAAGATTGCTATTAAGATATGGATATATATACTGCTTTAACTCTGTTATGTAACACGACAAATGTTCAATAAAAATCTATTTCATTTAAATACTGAAATATTCAGTATAGGTGGGTATACAACAGGCAAACACAGTTGTTTAAAATGACAATAAAGGTAAAGGAGATATTGTAAACAAATATTACACTTCAGCAGGTAAAATAGATAATTGGGGGGGAAAATTACGTACACTGTCCCTTTAAGTAATGTTTGGTGGAAAGGAACATTTCACTTTAAAGGGCCAGTAAACCTAGAAAATAATGTTATATAATTCTGCACATAGTGCAGAATTATATAACATTATATTAGTGCTAGCTTTATAGAACCTAATATTGCCGGTGAACTTTTATTAAAAAAAGAGTGTTTTCCTGGCCCGCTCTCTGTGCTCTACTGAGCGGGTCTGTTTTTTTTCACTGAGCGCATCTGGCCAGCTGTCTAGTCACAGCCCGGCCCTACCGCGCCATTACACTCAGGGCAGCTCGCTCCCGCTGTCAGACAGAGCAGGAGCGAGATGCACTGAGTGTAATGGTGCGATCGTGCTGGGCTGTGACTAGACAGCTGGCCAGATGCTCTCAGTGAAAAAAACAGACCCGCTCAGTAGAGCACAGAGAGCGGGTCTGGAAAACAGTATTTTTTAATAAAAATTCACCGGCAATATTAGGTTCTATAAAGCTAGCACTAATATAATGTTATATAATTCTGCACTATGTGCAGAATTATATAACATTATTTTCTAGGTTTACTGGCCCTTTAAGAGCTAATTTAAATCAAATTACAATGTTTTCAGTGTGTATTATCTTACAATTATGTCTATTTTGTATGCATTTCTCCTTCTGTTAAGGTATATAGGTGTTTTGTGTATTTTGACACAATATCGCCACCTTTTCGTTTTGCGATATGAAACAATGAGATCTGCAGGGGGAAATGTTTAGAGAAAAGGCTGAGGCTATACTAACGGAACGCCTCTGCTCAGCAGGCAGGGAAACTCATTAAAGGGTCAGTATACACCAATTTTCATATACCTGCATGTAAGACACTACTAGAAAGAAGAATATGCACAGATACAGATCTAAAAATCCAGTATAAAACCGTTTAAAAAACTTACTTAGAAGCTCCCAGTTTAGGACTATTGATGAGGTTAGGCTGGGACACACAGTGAAAGGGGCTAGAGAAGCAGGACTAGCAGACACTCCCCCTCTTCCCTGCATATGAAAAGACATATTATACAAACAGGAGCCTCAGGAATCTCTAGACATCAGTATACTTCTGACACTTTGGGGCTTGGTTAGGAGTCTGAAAATTAGCACAATTATTAAAAAATAAGCAAAACTATACATTTTTACAAAAACACTCCCAGATGGGCTATATAAATTGATCATCTACAAAACATTTACGCAAAGAAAAAATCTAGTGTACAATTTCCCTTTAAGGATAACAATACATTTTGAATTTTGTACTAATAATTACAAATTTCACAGTATCTTTGCAAATGCAGTGTAGTTTTATTAGGATTTCTACTGGGGACTTCCTAAAATGTTTAGGGCTAGATTACAAGTGGCATAGTATTTTTTTTCCCACTATCGTGAAAACTCCGCTAGAGTTATGCTGTTTGCGGTAGTCGAGTTGCGCTCATATTAAAAGTAAAAAAAAACACTTATTTTTCGCTAATGGTAACCCAAAACACGCTTAAAGTTGAAATTCGAAAATTGCGATCGTGTTTTCGCTTTCCCCCATAGAAGTCATTGGAGAAAAAAAAGTGGAAAAAAACCCAGTCTCTCTAGCAAACACCATGACATATTCGCAATAGCACTAACCCAACATGAAAATATTAATATTTCATATTCCAATGTTCTTTAACATGTTTTTATGTTATATGAGCATATCCGATCACATACTATAATATGCGGCAAAAACATAATTTATGTAAGAACTTACCTGATAAATTAATTTCTTTCGTAATGGGCCTCATGGACTCTTGCCATTATGAAAGAAATGAATTTATCAAGTAAGTTCTTACATAAATTATGTCTTCTTTCATGTAAATGGCAAGAGTCCATGAGCTAGTGCCGTATGGGATAAAATACCCAAGATGTGGAAGTCTACAGAAGAGTCGCCAGTGAGGGAGGGATATAATAAAAACAGCTATTTCCACTGAGAAATTAAATCCAAAAAATAAGTTCTTCTTATAAACAAAAGAATCAAACTGAGACAGCTGCCTGAAGAACTTTTCTACCAAAGACTGCTTCAGAAGAAGCAAATACATTGAAATGGTAAAATTTAGTAAATGTATGAAAAGAAGACCAAGTTGCTGCTTTGCAAATCTGATCAACTGAAGCTTCATTCTTAAAAGCCCAAGAAGTGGCAACTGATCTAGTAAAAGGAGCTGTAATTCTCTGAGGCGGAGACTGTCCCGCCTCCAAATAAGCCATGTGAATCAAAAGCTTTAACCAAGATGCTAAAGAAATGGCAGAGGCTTTCTGACTTTTCTAGAACCAGAAAAGACAACAAATATAATAGAAGTCTTCCTGAAATCCTTAGTAGCCTCAACATAGTATTTCAAAACCCTTACCACATCCAAAGAGTGTAACGATTTTTCAAGAGAATTCTTAGGATTTGGACACAAGGAAGTGTCAGTATATGGCCAGGTTATAATACAATATATTTAATAATTATTCTTTAAAACAAACCCCCAATAAAATGCATATACAAATTAGTTACATTTATAAACACATTGAATTATATTTATAGAAAACCAGCTATGAATCAAACTATACAAGTTTAAATTGTTACAATATCCTTTACAAAGAAAATCAAATGTACCTTTATAATTAACCTTATTCACAATTGAATTTCATTACCTCACCACAATGAAATACCACAGTATGGGCCACTAACTTTCAGACCAGCACAGTTAAACTACTTAGCCTACAATTTATCCTATATAATTCTAATTTAAAAACATCAGAAATTATATATATTATTTGTGCAAACAACCAACTCCTATGCCAATTTATCTGAGCTGAAATAAATTCTTAATTATCTACAATGAAGACAAATTCTAATATATATATATATATATATATATATATATATATATATATATATATATATATATATATATATATATATATATATATATATATATATATATATACAGGGAGTGCAGAATTATTAGGCAAATGAGTATTTTGACCACATCATCCTCTTTATGCATGTTGTCTTACTCCAAGCTGTATAGGCTCGAAAGCCTACTAGCAATTAAGCATATTAGGTGATGTGCATCTCTGTAATGAGAAGGGGTGTGGTCTAATAACATCAACACCCTATATCAGGTGTGCATAATTATTAGGCAACTTCCTTTCCTTTGGCAAAATGGGTCAAAAGAAGGACTTGACAGGCTCAGAAAAGTCAAAAATAGTGAGATATCTTGCAGAGGGATGCAGCACTCTTAAAATTGCAAAGCTTCTGAAGCGTGATCATCGAACAATCAAGCGTTTCATTCAAAATAGTCAACAGGGTCGCAAGAAGCATGTGGAAAAACCAAGGCGCAAAATAACTGCCCATGAACTGAGAAAAGTCAAGCGTGCAGCTGCCAAGATGCCACTTGCCACCAGTTTGGCCATATTTCAGAGCTGCAACATCACTGGAGTGCCCAAAAGCACAAGGTGTGCAATACCCAGAGACATGGCCAAGGTAAGAAAGGTTGAAAGACGACCACCACTGAACAAGACACACAAGCTGAAACGTCAAGACTGGGCCAAGAAATATCTCAAGACTGATTTTTCTAAGGTTTTATGGACTGATGAAATGAGAGTGAGTCTTGATGGGCCAGATGGATGGGCCCGTGGCTGGATTGGTAAAGGGCAGAGAGCTCCAGTCCGACTCAAATGCCAGCAAAGTGGAGGTGGAGTACTGGTTTGGGCTGGTATCATCAAAGATGAGCTTGTGGGGCCTTTTTGGGTTGAGGATGGAGTCAAGCTCAACTCCCAGTCCTACTGCCAGTTTCTGGAAGACACCTTCTTCAAGCAGTGGTACAGGAAGAAGTCTGCATCCTTCAAGAAAAACATGATTTTCATGCAGGACAATGCTCCATCACACGCGTCCAAGTACTCCACAGCGTGGCTGGCAAGAAAGGGTATAAAAGAAGAAAATCTAATGACATGGCCTCCTTGTTCACCTGATCTGAACCCCATTGAGAACCTGTGGTCCATCATCAAATGTGAGATTTACAAGGAGGGAAAACAGTACACCTCTCTGAACAGTGTCTGGGAGGCTGTGGTTGCTGCTGCACGCAATGTTGATTGTGAATAGATCAAAACACTGACAGAATCCATGGATGGCAGGCTTTTGAGTGTCCTTGCAAAGAAAGGTGGCTATATTGGTCACTGATTTGTTTTTGTTTTGTTTTTGAATGTCAGAAATGTATATTTGTGAATGTTGAGATGTTATATTGGTTTCACTGGTAAAAATAAATAATTGAAATGGGTATATATTTGTTTTTTGTTAAGTTGCCTAATAATTATGCACAGTAATAGTCACCTGCACACACAGATATCCCCCTAAAATAGCTATAACTAAAAACAAACTAAAAACTACTTCCAAAACTATTCAGCTTTGATATTAATTAGTTTTTTGGGTTCATTGAGAACATGGTTGTTGTTCAATAATAAAATTAATCCTCAAAAATACAACTTGCCTAATAATTCTGCACTCCCTGTATATATATATATATATATATATATATATATATATATATATATATATATATATATATATATATATATATATATATATATATATATATATATATATATATATATATTTCCAAAGATAAATTACTTAGCATTAATGATTGATGATGATAATGATGATGATTAGTTTTAAACTACACAGGGCTATGAAACACAAGTTTAAAATACAAATTGTGCTCTTTTAAATTTATCAGCTTCAATTAGACTGCAGCAACAATGAATGTATTTCTTGATACTTTACCAGGTCACCAGTTTGAGATTTCAGTTAATATCCAAATATGTCTATCATCATATGCTTAGAGGAATTATGCACATTTGTAAGAGAATGATTCTTGATAGTCTCTTATTCACAAAGAGTGTCCCAATGTATTTGTCTTACAGAAAATTGTGTTTGCACACAGATCCTTCTATAAGCAAAGATGGCAGCAAGCAGGATTGCAAAATTAGTTACCAACCAAAAAATGTTTCCACCAAGCTCCCTCTCTCTCTGTGCAGGGTGTTTTTGTCTGAGACAAAACTCCTCCTCATTTCTTAACCCCTTAAGGACAAGGACATTTTTCAATTTCTTTCCCTTAAAGGGACATAATACTCATATGCTAAATCACTTGAAACTGATGCAGTATAACTGTAAAAAGCTGACAGGAAAATATCACCTGAACATCTCTGTAAAAAAGGAAGATATTTTACCTCACAATCTCCTCAGCTCAGCAGAGTAAGTTCTGTGTAAAAAGTTATACTCAGCTGCTCCCAGCTGCAGGTAAAAAAAATAAATATGAAGAAATGAACAGCAGCCCATCAGCATCAGCAGTGCTGAGGTCATGAACTCTTTTACTGTGATCTCATGAGATTTCACTTAACTCTCATGAGATTTCATTGTTACACTGAATAGGGAAATAACATGAGAGTGCACAAGGCTCATCCTTTCAGCTGTCCCGGGACAGACATACTAATATGCTGCTTAGAAATCATTTACAATGGGATGTGGCTACTGAGGACCTTTTGAGGTAAAATATCTTTCTTTTTTACATAGGTTTGTTCAGGTGATATTTTCAGCTTTTGTTCAGGTGATATTTTAGCTTTTTACAGCTATGCTGCATCACTTTCAAGTGTTTAAACATTTGGGTATTATGGCCCTTTAAGGACCAGGGCTATTTTTACATTTCTGCGGTGTTTGTGTTTAGCTGTAATTTTCCTCTTACTCATTTACTGTACCCACACATATTACATACCGTTTTTCTCGCCACTAAATGGACTTTCTAAAGATACTATTATTTTCATCATATCTTATAATTTACTATTAAAAATATTATAAAATATGAGGGAAAAAATGGAAAAAAACACACTTTTTCTAACTTTGACCCCCAAAATCTGTTACACATCTACAACCACCAAAAAACAACCATGCTAAATAGTTTCTAAATTTTGTCCTGAGTTTAGAAATACCCACTGTTAACATGTTCTTTGCTTTTTTTGCACGTTATAGGGCAATAAATACAAGTAGCACTTTGCTATTTCAAAACCACTTTTTTTCAAAATGAGCGCTAGTTACATTGGAACCCTGATATCTGTCAGGAATACCTGAATATTCCTTGACATGTATATATTTTTTTTTAGAAGACATCCCAAAGTATTGATCTAGGCCCATTTTGTTATATTTCATGCCACCACTTCACCGCCAAATGCGATCAAATAATTTTTTTTTTCACTTTTTCACAAATTTTTTCACAAACTTTAGGTTTCTCACAGAAATTATTTACAAACAACTTGTGCAATTATGGCATAAATGGTTGTAAATGCTTCTCTGGGATCCCCTTTGTTCAGAAATAGCAGACTTATATGGCTTTGGCGTTGCTTTTCGGTAATTAGAAGGCTGGCCCAGCTTGTAGAGTTAATTTTAGCTTTAGTGTAGTGTAGAAGACAACCCAAAGTATTGATCTAGGCCCATTTTGGTATATTTAATGCCACCATTTCACTGCCAAATGCGATCAAATTTAAAAAAAACTTAAATTTTTTCGCAATTTTAGGTTTCTCACTGAAATTATTTACAAACAGCTTGTGCAATTATGGCACAAATGGTTGTAAATGCTTCTCTGGGATCCCCTTTGTTCAGAAATAGCAGACATATATGGTTTTGGCAATGCTTTTTGGTAATTAGAAGGCTGCTAAATGCCGCTGCACATCACACGTGTATTATGTCTAGCAGTGAAGGGGTTAATTAGGGATCTTGTAGGGAGCTTGCAGGGTTAATTTTAGCTTTAGTGTAGAGATCAGCCTCCCACCTGACACATTAGACCCCCTGATCGCTCCCAAACAGCTCTCTTCCCTCCCCCACCCCACAATTGTCCCCACCATCTTAAGTACTGGCAGAAAGTCTGCCAGTACTAAAATAAAAGGTATCTTTTATTTTTTTTATTTATTTTTTTAGAATATTTACATATGCTGCTGTGTAGGATCCCTCTTAGCCCCAAACCTCCCCGATCCCCCCCAAACAGCTCTCTAACCCTCCACCTCTACATTATTGGGAGCCATCTTGGGTACTGGCAGCTGTCTGCCAGTACCCAGTTTACAAAAAAAAAAATATTTTTTATTTTTTCCCCCACTTTTCTGTAGTGTAGCTTCCCCCCAAGACTAAACCCCCACCCCCTCCCAGATCACTTCGATTAACTATATTAACATTTTTATTCCCCCTCTCTCCCTCTAAATGTAAACAAACTGTTCCATAGTGTAATGGTTCCCACCCTCTCCCTCCCCGTGCACGCGCCTGCCCGCCTCCCCCTTGCACGCGCGCGTCTGTTCACTCCCCCCAGCAACCCCGCCCACCTCTGCACATCAGCAAGCCATCGATGGCCGCCCACCCGCCTCCCACATCTGCTCCCACCCACCAACGATTGCGGCCATCGATGTCCGGTGCAGAGAGGGCCACAGAGTGGCTCTCTCTGCATCGGATGGGGAAAAATGTTATTGCAGTGATGCCTCGATATCGAGGCATCACTGCAATAACCGGAAAGCGTCTGGAAGTGATCAGGATCGCTTCCAGCTGCTTTCAACCCCAACGTCGTACAGGGTACGTCGCTGGTCTTTAAAGACCAGTTTGTGTAAGACGTACCCTGTACGACTTTTGTCATTAAGGGGTTAATCATTCGATAGATTTGGGTATGAACTTTTTTCTGATTGGCTACTGGGAAATTTCATTTTCAACAGCCAATTGCCTTTTGGCTGTAATACTGGATTTAGGCCATCGAGGGCAGCAGGCAGAGACAAACAGTTTCATTCAAATATTGCTGCAGTTCAATTATCTAATCTATAAAATGTTTATCAAATACACTATTTCTTTATATTAATAAACCTATCTGGTCATATGTTTAATATACATGGATCATATTTTTGTCATTTTTCCTGATTATTTTAATATGAAACATCAGTATTATTTCTAGCATCATATTATTATTATCTTAAAATCCATTTAAAGTTGCATTTGATTATTTTATTATATTCATATAAAAACACAGCATATTTTACATTCAGTACACTTCTTTCTGAGTGCATAGATTGATGTTTATGACTAATACTCATAGGACACCTTGCTGTCTGTAAAATAAAGAAACAAATGTTACCATTTAAAACAAGCATTTATGCATCTACCATACAGCTATTAATTAAATTCAGTGTATACTTATCTGATAAGTTACTGTTAGGCATTTCTTCTCAGGATATATATATATATATATATATATATATATATATATATATATATACACATATATTTATATTGAAATGAGACAAACAGGAACAGCATACACAACAGGAATAGTGCACGAGTGACCCAAGGGCACTGCTAGGTCCTTATATTAATAGCAAATGTAAAAATAGGTCCTCAGCACTTTAAGTAATCAAATCAGTTTATTCACATAGGAAAAGCGACGTTTAGGGGTCGCAGCCCCTTATTCATGCTTGATAACATTGTGATGGCTCATTTTGGTGCCCTTACACCCATGATGGGGAAGGAGCTCCATCTAGTGGCCATATACATGCATATACCTGTTATCTAATTCTATACCTCTACTACCCTTAGTTTAATAATGCTATACAACTACCTACAGTGTTGTCTTGTAACCTTTAATATGAGTACATAAGTGGTTAAAAAATTGATACAATAAAAACTACTTTTTTGCTGCTAGTAATCTCTAGTAGTTAGTTAGAGGAAAGATTACTTAAACGGAAATTTTTAAGGATAAGAGTACAAGATTAAAAATAGCATGATAGGTCATATTCTTTATTGAGCCCCCTTGGTGTTAATGTTTCTAATTTGTGGATCCACCACATTTCTCTTTGTTTCAAGAGGCGTTCCCTATTGATATCCAAAGAAATAAGAATGCCGCTTGAGGTAAAACTCAGTACTTTATTGGTCAATGTAAAAACTTGATGCCAGCGTGCAGTAACAAGTATTTTCAAACAGCTGCTTAGTCACAAACAGGCCAGTCTGACGCGTTTCGGCTGATATGCCTTATTCATAGACTTAATTTTGTTAATTCACCTGTGGGGCTATAAATCCCCCCTCACAATCTGATTGGTAGCCTGTAAGATGTGTCTGTATTAACTCCACCCTTACGTGTAATCGACATTGATTGACATCTGCCTTTGCACACAACGTGCTTCTCATTATTAAAGCCTGTCACAGTTGCCTATTACACTCAGAGACATTAGCTTATACCTTAATGGCCTATCGTATCATAATTTGCCTTAGTAACTTCTGGACCTATAGTCAGAACCCTTTAGAATAAGAATAAGGGAAACTTTGTTGGTTTATAATCTTTGAATGTCCATGGAAAAGAAATTAGCCGGCCCTCATGTAACTTAACACTAATATTAGTATGTTGTATGTGTGGTACAACAATTGCCATTATCTGTATTTGCTTTTTACAGTTAAATATGACATAAATAATCCTCAAACATCATGAATGTGAACACAAATTGTTCAATCTTTACATTAATGGACACCAACATATTGTGCTATTTTTATAAGGGAGATCAGTACACCTACTCCTTATCCTTTCTACTACTCCCAGAAATTGATGATGTCATTTGTTATATTCATGCCCACTGGTCTCCGTGTATTTAAGGTGAAGATCCAGTATGCCTCTCTGCGTAATAACTCCTGCATCCTACTTCCCCCTCTGGGTTTTTTGTCTACCACCTCTATGATCATCCATCTGAAGCTACCTGCATCATCATGGTGATCATACAGAAAATGTTTTGCTACTCCTGTAGTTGTTTTTTCTTTGTCGATATCATTGAGATGCTCCCTTATCCTTGCTCTAGCCTCTCTTGAGGTGCACCCCACGTATTGCAGATTGCAAACGTTACATATCACCAGGTACACGACAAACTCTGACCTGCAATTAGTGCATCTCTGACATTCAAAGACCCTCTTTGTATATGCGGATTGAAACACCTTGCTTATTAGGGCATAGCTGCAAGCTGTGCAACTTCTGGTACCACATTTGTAGTGCCCTTTGCTGCTCAACCAGCTGCTCTCTTTTTTCGGTGGCTTAAGCATACTTGGGGAGATCATATTTCCAATGGTGATATTCTTCCTAGGTACAAATCTGCAACCCTTATCTACCACATTTTTTAAGATGTCAATCTCCTCTTAGAATCTGTAGATTCTTTTTGATGATGTTACAAATCTTATGATACTGACTGGTATATGCTGTAACAAATGTAATTTCACTTCGGGTTTCCAGTTTTGGTGGTTTTGGTAATAACAACGTTTCTCTGGGCATATTCATGACTTCTCTCTGAGCTCTTTTTATAGGGCCCTCTGGGTACCCCCTTTCTCTCAGTTTTGTCATGAGAGCCTCACTTTATGTTGCGAAGTCCAGCTTGTCAGAGCAATTGCGTTTAGCCCTGATTAACTGGCCCTTCGCCACACCATAATGCATATGGCATGGGTGACTACTCCTCGCATGAATCAATGAGTTGGCTGAAATCGGCTTAGTGAAAAGTTTCGTCCTAACCCCACCAGCAACACTGTCACCTATTAGCGTGATGTCAAGGTAATCTACCTTTATCTCGTCAAAACAGTGAGTAAATGACAAGCCCACATCGTTGCTGTTGAGGTACGACACAAATCGTTCACTTTGTTCCCTGCTGCCTGACCAAACAAACAGCAGGTCATCTATATAGCGCTTGAAGCCAACTATCCGGTCACTGAAAGGATTTGTATCTGCAAAGACGTGGGACAGCTCCCACCAGCCCATGAACAAATTGGCATAGGCTGGGGCAAATTTAGCTCCCATCGCTGTCCCATGCCTTTGCAGATAGAAACATCCATTAAAATTGAAAAAATTGTGATCAAGCAAAAATTCAATGACTCGAACAATGTAATCCCTAAGTTCAGGCGAATAGTCACTCAGAAAGTCTAACATATACTTAATGGCCTGTAGGCCTTTATCGTGTGGTATGGCGGAATATAATCCCACCACATCTACCGTGAGCCAGCAATATTCTGAACACCACATAATCTCATCCACACAATTCAACAAATGCTTAGTGTCTCGAAGGAAGGTTGGTAACTTCCACACCAGGGGTTGTAAAAGGGACTCAACCCAATTTGACAAATTTTCAAATAATGAGCCGATCCCTGATACAATAGGTCTGCCCTTTACATTCTCGATGGACGGCAGCCATCGGGGCAGAGGTGTTTTGAAGGTGAGGTCTTTCCTTTCACAGCCACCGCTAGCAGGACAGATCCCCGTGTGTCAGAGGAGTACCCCTCTTTTTACATATTTGTTCCCTATTGATACCTATCCTGTTGGGTGGGATGTGATCTATTATTTGCCACCTCAATTGACTTATATTATGACCCTTCTGAAGAAAATGGCTAGACAAAGGGGCTTCAAGATTCTTGCACCTGATATTAGAAAGATGTTGGCTCATACGGTCCCTAGCTTTACGGGTTGTTTCCCCTATATAGACCATAGAGCAAGGACACTTAATAAGGTAGACCACGTGAGTAGTCTCACATGTTTAAAGGCCCTTAATGGAATATTTTTTCCCACTATGTGGATGGTGAAAATTAGCCCCCCTAATTACAGAGTTACAACTCATGCAATTAAGACACGGGAAAGTTCCCATGTTTTTGCTACCCAATAGAGATTGTTTTAATTGTTTGCCTACCCCAATATCAGTGCGTATGAGGTGGTCCCTAAGGCTCTTGACCCTTTTATGGGCTTCAATGGGCAGGCGAATTTTAAAACCCACAGGGACTCTTTCTGGCCACAATAGTGATGGGAAAGTTGTTTCAAGGGGAATAACACCTGGACTGTGGCATGCCGGAGGGGGCTCCATGGCAAAACTCCCATGGAAAATTACATAGTTGATGCAGAGTCTGGTTTTAATCCATAAAGGGCATACATCACCTAACATCCCTAAATTGTTTGGAATAACGTGCTTTAAAACATCAGGTATGATGTTGTATCGATCAGGTAGTGTAAGGGTTACGCCCGCTTCACAGTGACAGACCAAACTCCTGCAGCGGGTACAACATCATCATCATCACACCGTACCTCCATGTGTGTAATGCTGCCTGACTGAGACATATCCCTGTTATCTACATCCTCTGGCAATAATGGTTGCGCATCACTCATTTCTTCCAACTGATGTGTAAATAACTCCTCTGACAGATCAAGTGAAGCGGCTGTGGTGCTAGTGTTGGTGGTGGTGGCAGGCGGGCGAGTGGTAACTTGAGAGGTGCCCGAAGCTAAGCTGGAGGAGGATGGTGCGTCAAGGTTCCGACTGGAAGCTGTAGAAGATTGGGTGTCCTGTGTTAGCCAGTCAACTATGTCCTCAGAACTTTTCGAGTTCAGGGTACGTGGCCTCTGAACACTGGGCATTATTCTAGGGCCAAAGGGAATCACAGCACCACAACCACGACGGCCCCTGCGGGGTGGCCTGCCTCTGCCTGTCATTTTTTTTTCCATTAGTGGTACTATGCGTGCAAGCTACTGTGACAACAGATATGACTGGCACTGTGCACTGGCAGAAGTTGGCAGAGTAGACGCTGTAGGCCTGACACACACGCTTGCAGACAACTAACTGCTATTCAATTTATTACAGTCAAAATTGTATTTTTTTTTAATGTACACTACTGTTACACCAGATATGAGTTGCACTGGTGTGACATTGTGCCCTGGCAGGCCCTGAAAAATCTGTTACACATCTACAACCACCAAAAAACAACCATGCTAAATAGTTTCTAAATTTTGTCCTGAGTTTAGAAATACCCAATGTTAACATGTTCTTTTTTTGCAAGTTATAGGGAAATAAATACAAGAAACACTTTGCTATTTCAAAACCACTTTTTTTCAAAATGAGCGCTAGTTACATTGGAACCCTGATATCTGTCAGGAATACCTGAATATCCCTTGACATGTATATATTTTTTTTTAGAAGACATCCCAAAGTATTGATCTAGGCCCATTTTGGTATATTTCATGCCACCATTTCACCGCCAAATGTGATCAAATAAAAAAAAATTGTTCACTTTTTCACAAACTTTAGGTTTCTCACAACAATTATTTACAAACAACTTATGCAATTATGGCATAAATGGTTGTAAATGCTTCTCTGGGATCCCCTTTGTTCAGAAATAGCAGACATATATGACTTTGGCGTTGCTTTCTGGTAATTAGAAGGCCGCTAAATGCTGCTGCGCATCACACGTGTATTATGGCTAGCAGTGAAGGGGTTAATTAGGTAGTTTGCAGGGAGCTTGCAGGGTTAATTTTAGCTTTAGTGTAGAGATCAGCCTCCCACCTGACACATCAGACCCCCTGATCCCTCCCAAACAGCTCCCTCCCCACCCCACAATTGTCCCCGCCATCTTAAGTACTGGCAGAAAGTCTGCCAGTACTAAAATAAAAGTTTTTTTATTTTTTTTAGCATATTTACATTATGTAAATTACATATGCTGTGGTGTAGCATCCCCCTTAGCCCCCAACCTCCCTGATCCCCCCCAAAACAGCTCTCTAACCCTCCCCATCTGCCTTATTGGCGGCCATCTTGGGTACTGGCAGCTGTCTGCCAGTACCCAGTTTGCAAAAAAAAGTAGTTTTTTCTGTTTTTATTTTTTTTTTCTGTAATGTAGCTTCCCCCCCCCCCCACAGACCAACCACCACCACCTGCCTGATCTTTTTTTTTTTAATTTTTATTCCTTTTTTTTTTTAAATTTTACACCAACTTTTTCTGTAGTGTAGCGGTTCCCACCTGCTCCCTCCCCGTGCCTGCCCCCGCCCTCCCGTGCACACGCGCGCGTCCGTGCGCGCCCCCAGACATCCCCGCCCACGATCCCGCCCCCCTCCACTGACTGCTATTATTTCACAGTCAAATTTCTATTTTTTTTTTTTAACCCCTTAAGGACCAAGGCAATTTTTCAATTTCTTTCCCTTAAGGACCAGGGCTATTTTTACATTTCTGCGGTGTTTGTGTTTAGCTGTAATTTTCCTCTTACTCATTTACTGTACCCACACATATTATATACCGTTTTTCTCGCCACTAAATGGACTTTCTAAAGATACCATTATTTTCATCATATCTTATAATTTATTATTAAAAATATTATAAAATATGAGGAAAAAATGGAAAAAAACACACTTTTTCTAACTTTGACCCCCAAAATCTGTTACACATCTACAACCACTGAAATTATTTACAAACAACTTATGCAATTATGGCATAAATGGTTGTAAATGCTTCTCTGGGATCCTCTTTGTTCAGAAATAGCAGACTTATATGGCTTTGGCGTTGCTTTTTGGTAATTTGAAGGCTGCTAAATGCCACTGCGCACCACACGTGTTTTATGCACAGCAGTGAAGGGGTTAATTAGGTAGTTTGTAGGGAGCTTGCAGGGTTAATTTTAGCTTTAGTGTAGAGATCAGCCTCCCACCTGACACATCAGACCCCCTGATCCCTTCCAAACAGCTCCCTTCCGTCCCCCACCCCACAATTGTCCCCGCCATCTTAAGTACTGGCAGAAAGTCTGCCAGTACTAAAATAAAAGGTTGGTTTTTTTTTTAAAGCATATTTACATATGCTGTGGTGTAGCATCCCCCCCCTTAGCCCCCAACCTCCCTGATCCCCCCCAAAACAGCTCTCTAACCCTCCCCATCTGCCTTATTGGCAGCCACCTTGGGTACTGGCAGCTGTCTGCTATTATTTCACAGTCAAAAAAGTGTTGTTTTTTTTTAAATCTACACTACTGTGACACCAGATATGAGTGGTGGCACTGGGCAAGTGGGCACAGTATACGCTGTGAGCCTAACACACACGCTGGCAGGCAGGCAACTGCAATTAGATTACACAGGGAAAAAAAAAAAAAGCAGACTGATGTTCTAGCCCTAAAAAGGGCTTTTTGGGGTGCTGTCCTTACAGCAGAGATCAGATGAGCCTTCAGGACTGTAGTGGACACTGAATACACTAGCCTAGCTATCAATTTCCCTATTAAATCAGCAGCAGCTACACTGTCCCGCCTCCTCTCACTAAGAATGCAGCTTCCAAATGAATCTAAAATGGATGCTGTCCAGGAGGTAGGAGGGTCTGGGAGGGAGTGTCTGCTGCTGATTGGCTGGAATGTGTCTTCTGACTGTGAGGTACAGGGTCAAAGTATTACTGAATGATGACGAATAGGGGGCGGATCGAACATCGCATATGTTTGCTCGCCGCAGCGAACACAAACATGCTATGTTCGCCGGGAACTATTCGCCGGCGAACTATTCGCGACATCACTAATCTGTATTGCAATCCTTGAGGATATGCCAATTTCTATGGATAAGCCCTGCTATTTTATTACTTAATGGGTTATATTGGCTCACAAATACCATCCTATTGTTTTCTGGATGTTTTACTTTTAATATCATGCAATGCCTCTACTGTATTATTTAAAAGTTTTAGTGGGTAACCCCTATCTGAGAATTTTTTGGTCATTTACCAATGATCTAGGATGAAAACTATTGTATTTCAGAAGACTATTTTTATCAGTTTCTTTCGTATGGAGATCAAACTCAAGGTGATGTCCTGAACAGCAAAAAGGTTCAGTGGCACTACCTAACAGGTTTATGACTACCTACACCCTCGTTTTATAAATCAGCTTCTTAGCTATATATTGGGGTAGATGGTGCTGTGTATTTATAAACTTTCAAAAACAACTTGTGATGGGTTGAGAGCCCATCTTAGAATACACTATTAGCACTCATGGTAGGCATATATGATATCTGAGTTGAAAGGGACACTATAATGGTTAGATAGATCTCACTAGAGTAAATAAAACATAACTTTTATTATGTACACATAAAAACAGAATTAAAATTAAGGGATGTGCAAATTAAAAACAATAAACTCATAGTAGGGTACTAAAGTATGCGTATTCTACCCCAAATGTGGAAAATAATACCAAAGTATATCACTGTATGTATTTGATATAACAAAATGCAGATTCTGCCCCAAATGTGAAGATCAATACCAGAGTATAAAGATTTATTTTTATACTTGTTGTAATAATACTTAGGTATTCAACATTTCAAGTTCTGAGTGGATATATAACACCCTATCAGTGTTGCAATTTATTTGCCTTCCAAATCCTAGAACTTAGTATAAGGTTTGAGGTAGAGCTGTGAATTTTTGTGCCACATTGGTTAAGAATAAAGTAAATCAGCATAATGTGTTTCGATTCATTTGGTTCTGGATACACTATTACTCATATAGTCCAGTACCATTCATAAATATATGTGAATATTTGCTTTATGCTTCAAAAAATAATCGGCTATCACTTTGAGAATATAAATATATTCTCACCTTCTAAATTTCTTCATAATAGAAAATATAGTAACAGATAATCAGTGTGTTTGGTGCATACTGAGGTATCATATACTCTGCCTGTTGGATATTTGCCAGGCTGTTACAACGTATATAATAATTGCCAGTTTGGAACTTGTATCAAATTTGACAAAAGAATTACTTGGTAGTTTCCAAATTAATGGCCAATACGTTGTAATAATTATCGATTTTCCTTGATAAAACACAACAATATAGCAAGTTAGCTGCTAGTTATTCCTCTTGAAAGCCACTTTTATTCATTCATGGGTTAAGCCACCTGTAGGGAGCGCAAGCTGGATACTATTACATTTCTATGTGTGATTGAAGTGTAATACTTAATTAAATCAATTCTATTTGTTTGCTGCAAAGGCTGTAATATGCCCCCAAATAAATAGTTTGTGAAATGTGTGCTGCTTTCGTGTGTTTGATTAAATACACACCTATTCCCAGCAGTTAGATATGGATGTATTTCACTGCAATATAAAGGGCTGCTAATCCTCAATATGTTCGGATAGTCTTGTTTATTTTAGCCCTTGAATCGTAAGTTGATAAGGTCAGCTTTAAAGTTAAATACATTGAGTGGTAAACACAGGTACATATGTGTAG
The DNA here is from genome assembly GCF_027579735.1 of Bombina bombina. Lineage (NCBI taxonomy): Eukaryota > Metazoa > Chordata > Amphibia > Anura > Bombinatoridae > Bombina > Bombina bombina. The sequence goes on from NC_069499.1 coordinate 1,184,112,989, forward strand.
TAAATCATGCTTCCATGGGTTTAACTTAGATATACCATTGTCCGTGTTAAAATACCAAGGACTGGCGTGTTTGTACACCGTTATCTAAATCTTATTAGCCCACTTGATAATGGCTGAATTTTTTTAAGTAAATAACAATTCCTTAGTTAGATTCCAAGTAGTTAACCAAGAACAAGTATTATTCAGAGATGTAAATTACTACAACATGTATACTCCAGTAACACAAACACTCCCTGTGGCTATCCGGTAGCTGTATGCCCGTAGGTGGAAAGAAAAGCTAAGTAGCTACTTGCATATTAATGTCAGTTCTGAACTGAATTAGCTAGATCAACTAGAAGGTGAGCTAGTGAAATGGCCCTACGATGAGTTGAGCCCTAACAAACACAGGAGCTCCCTAACTCCTCACCAGTACCCTAACATGTTTCGCAGTTCTCACGGCTTTCTCAAAGAGGGGGAGGCCAGTTAGTAGGGTTTAGGGGTTAATAAATTTAATTTAGTAGCGGCGACGTTGGGGGTGGCAGATTAGGGGTTAATAAATGTAAGTAGGTGTCGGCAATGTTAGGGACGGCAGATTAGGGGTTAATAAAATTTAACTAGTGTTTGCGAGGCGGGAGTGCGGTGGTTTAGGGGTTAATATATTTATTAAAGTGGTGGCGATGTCCGATCGGTAGATTAGGGGTTAATATATTTATTAAAGTGTTTCCGATGTGGGGGGAGGGGCTTGGTTTAGGGGTTAATAGGTAGTTTATGGGCGTTAGTGTACTTTGTAGCACTTTAGTTAAGAGTTTTATGTTCCGGCGTTAGGCCATAAAACTCTTAACTACTGACTTTTAAATGCGGTAGGAGTCTTGAAAGGAGAGGGTCTACCGCACACTTCTTCCAAGACTCGTAATACCGGCGTTAGGAAAATCCCATTAAAAAGATAGGATACGCAATTCGAGTCGCGGAAGAAAAGTGAGCAGTACACCTGTACCTGTCAGACTCGTAATACCAGCGGGTGGTAAAAAGCAGCGTTGGGACCTCTCAACGCTGCTTTTTAAGGCTAACGCCAAACTCGTAATCTAGGTGTATGTTTTTAGCCAGATTAAGAACAGATGACAGATACAGAAAAATAACCAATGAAGTAGCAAGGTAGCATTTCACTTCTGTGATGGTGTCATTTGGAAGCCTCCAGGGTCACCAAATTTGCCCACTTTATGTATCCTATGTCATTCACACCTATTGTTTTGATACTTCTTTACTATAAAGGTTATCAATTGTGTGTCATCTTTAAGACAGGAGGTACTTGATTCTTTTTTTGGTATTTTTTTATTTAGATTATTAACAAAGGCTGCATTTAAATAGTACATATACCTTTCCCATTTAACATGTGTTTGTAAGAGAAATGTATTTTAGTTCATATGTTTATGATTGTGAAAAATGTCAGTGTATAAAGGTAGACTGTCAGTTTCTCAGGTATGTTTGATAAAATAAACTGCTATACAGAGAGGCAACGTGGGATACGTAAAACATTTTTGAGAAGGAATCTGTTGATAAGTTATGGCATAGGTGTTTGAAGGATGATTATTAAATCCAGGGGTAGTTGTAGACAATAATACTTGGGATTGCTAGCAGAGGTGACCACAAGCTAAACATGAAGGGCGGAGGGTGGTGTTGATAGCAGACCTCATCTTCTGCTAATCATTCCCTACATTTACAAATGAAAAGTTCCCCATTTCCCTCCCTTAAATTTCTCCTTGTTATGGTAGAAGTTCTGGACATATCAAAGAAGGAATTACCTTTTAAATTTAGGTAAGCCGTCATTATTGAACCACCACTGATTAGATCTTAGGTTATTTTTCTTCGCTGTCCATTGAGAGTCAGTAATTAGAGGTTAACACTAATTAAGGCTAAATAGGCATTTCGATTAAAGGGACATTCAGGGGTCAGTTCTGGGGCCTGTTTTGTTTAACACATTTATCTGTGATATCAGCAAAGGGCTACAGGGGAAAGTATGTCTGTTTGCAGATGATACAAAAATTTATAACAGAGTGGATTCTCCAGGTGGGTAGACAAAAAGAGAAGTGATATACAACAATTGGAGGATTGGACAAATGACTTGACTAGGATCTAAAGTTTAACACAGCAAAGTGTAAAATAATGCATTTAGGGAAGAAAAATCAAAATGTTAATTACAGACTCAATGACACTTTACTGACTGTTACAAACGAGGAATAGGACTTGGGAATTATTATTTCAGATGATTTAAAACTTAGTAAACAATGTAGTAATTCAGTGAGTAAGGCCAGCAGAATACTTGGATGTATTGGTAAAGGTATTTGCAGCAGAAATAGTAAGGTTCTTATGCCACTTTATTTATAATTAGTTATGCCTCATCTTGAGTATTGTGTGCAGTTCTGGAGGCCATATCTTCAGAAGGATATGAACAAACTTGAATCTGTGCAAAGGAGGGCTTCCAAAATGGTACATGGTCTAAAAAATAAAACTTACCATGATAGGCTCAATTGCCTAAATATGTATAGCTTAGAGGAGAGAAGGGAAAGAGGTGATATGATAGCAATTTTCAAGTACGTTAAAGGGCTAAGTAAAACTGAGGCTGTGGGTATTTTACATAAAATGGAAAATTTAAGAACAAGGAGTCATGATCTTAAGCTGAAGGGTAGTAGATTAAGTTATTTAAGCAAACACTTCTTTACAGAAAGAGTGATTGATTTATGGAATAAACTTCCTCAAGAGGTAGTAATGATAAACACTGTGGGGGACTTTAAAAATTCCTTGGACGATTTTTCAGTGTGGTAGTGTTCAGAGCATTGAGAGCATCCAACATGAAACAGACTGTTGTAACTAAAAGTGGCAGTACCTTCCAGCACATGTCATTGGAAAAGCTAAGAAGGGACATGCCAAGCATCTGTGCAGGAATATAAAGCAAGAACACCCAGATATGATGAAATACCAGTGGGTTGTGGCCTTCCTGAAAGGGAAACTAAAAGCTAATGATTTAGCTAAAGTTATATCAGAAGCTGCCAGACTCTCTTACTACAACACAAGAAAAGCAATAACCAGCTGTGAAATCCAGAGTGCCCTGGAACAGTTGTATCAAAAGAGAAGCCATGTACAACATGGGTTTATTGAAAGGTGATAAATAGCTCCTATTCATGTCTGACTCAATGCCTGTAATAGCTTAAGCACCTGCACCTGACAATAAATGTACGGAAATTTGTTTAAGCACTTTAGGTCCAGAACTGGATGGAAAGTTCCCTCCTTCTTTGGGACCATGAAAATTTTTGAATAGTATCCCAAACCTCTCTCTGCGATAGGCACTGGGACAATTACTCAAAAGGAGGACAAATCCCTTACACACTCCAGAAAGGCCTGCCTCTTTCATAGTTGAAAACAGATTAAGATGATGAATCTGGCCCTGGGTGGATGAGATTTGAAACCTATCATAACCCTGAGCTATGACCACCAGGACCCAAGGATCCTGCACGTCCCTGAACCAAGCCTCTGAAAAAGCGACAGACTGCCCCCTACACAATCCAAAATAGGACCGGGGGCCACCCCTTCATGCGGACTTAGTCTCGGCGAGCTTCTTGCCCTGCTTGGATCTATTCTAGGACTGAGTCGGCTTCCAAGAACTCTTGGTTTGCTCTGGCTTAGCGGAGGCCTCTGACGCTGAGCTTTTATCAAAACTAATGGAAGGAAAATACAAACTTTTTCCCTTAGAATTGTTCTCCTTATCTTACGGTATGAAGGCACCCTTGGCCCCTGAATCCATGGAGATAGTCAAACAAACTCTTTCCCTTAAAGGAGAGGGAAAGAGACTAGACTTAGAAGTTATATCTGTCAGAGCGCCAGAAAACCTGAAGAAAACCTGAAGTCTAAGCCATAGGCTAATTAATCTGCATAATAACAGCACAGATAAAAGAATTAGTAGCCCAGAAGGCCGTAATTCTTTCCTGAAAAATGTTGAGGGAACCCTCCACTTCGATCATTTTCGCGAAGGAGACGCACCAAAAAGTAGCTGCTCCAGCAACTGCGGCGACAAGTGCCGCCAGTAAAAGCAAATATCCCATAGATTGAAACATCCTCTTTAACAGAGTTTCCATCCTTATATCTGGCGGCTCTATGATCCTCACACGGGCTAGTATTACACGTGGCAAGCGTAAAAATAGTGCCAACCAAGTAGGGATGGGAAAAAGAAAACCCACCCTCATAGAGAGCCCGGAACCGGGATCCTTAAAAAGGCAGACAACGGGAAGAGGAATCTAATCATGTCCCACTCGTGACATTGATTGCCATCAAATTTAGGACCCAGAGGTTTATCTGGCAGCTCGGCCTTTGGAACCTCTAATGTAATCAAAAACTTCCTTAGTAGAAAGCGTAAACGTTCTGTCCTAAATCTAAAAACTGGATCCTCTACAGACAGAGGATTATAGACCGCAGACTGCAACCCTGAAAGTTCATACTCTGAAGTTTCAGAGAGAACCTGATCCTCGGATAACTGATCAGATATATCCGACAAATTACATGATGCCACCCGGGCAGGAGTGCAAGATTTAATCTTTCGCTTGCGCTTAGCAGTGCGAGGGAAAGCAGTAATGGCCGCAGACACCACCATCTGAAACTGCGCAGTAACGTCTGGAGAAAAAAGGCCCCCTCCAGATGGAGGATTAGCAGTGCAATGGGAAGCTGCATGCGTATAAAAAGATGCATGTAGGGTTTGCACCTCACTGGACAATGACTCCTCAGAGGTGGGCGGCTCAGTGGTATCAAACATGTCAACCTTATTTGATATAATCCCCTTATCAAGGCATATGGAACATAATTGAGATGGAGGATATTCCAGAGCTCTCACAATATAAACAGGCATTACTCTTTGAAATAGAGGGATAACCCTCTAATGAATCAGAATCCTCCATAGCTAAAGTACGACATGCAGAGGACTGCAAAAAACTGAACTTCATTTCTTTTACAAGATATACCGAGTCCACGGGTTTCATCCTTTACTTGTGGGATATATTCCTCCTGCTAACAGGAAGTGGCAAAGAGCACCACAGCAGAGCTGCTATATAGCTCCTCCCCTTACTCCTCCCCCAGTCATTCTCTTTGCCTCTGCATAGCAATAGTAAGGGTAAAGTTTATGTGATAAAAAGATAGTTTAGTTTTTCTTAAATCAAGATTTTTTTATTTTAAATGGTACCGGTATGTACTGTTTTACTCCGGCATGATAGGGATGAAGAATCATAGAAAACAATGTGGTTTCTCCTATCCGTGTGAATGATGGACACATATACACCTCACCTCGCCCCCACTCCAACAGATTATGTCAAGTGTTAACGATAGCAGATATACAGTTAGATATAGAGAGGCTCACATATTCAGTTACTCACAGGTCGTTACTTCAGTGCTCGGTCCTGGGGGAGCGCAATTAACTTGCCAACTGCAGTGTCTCCGGCTCTGCCGTCCGTTCCCCTCCTCGAGCTTACTGGGATCCTCGATTCCGTGTGAGTACGTGTGGCCAAACTCTCCACGGCATCTGACATCACTGTGTGGTCCTGCCTCTGGATTCCATGGGGTGGGCGAGGGGGGTTCAACCAGGAGTATTGTAACCAGACTTCCCAATAGGCTTAAGTATATGGAAGGAAGGAATAAGGAAATCCAGTACTTCTTGTTGTAACTTTAAATCAACACGGCTTTTATTTGCAAGTAAAAACATTCATGATTCTAAGCATCTCCAATAATTCATTCATTGTAGCACAGCAACAACAATGACAACACGGATGGTGGTCACTAATGCTGACGGGTTTTTGCTTCCCACGCCGTAGTCATAGCATCATGTGCTGTTATTACTAGTCTGTACAACATGTCTGACATGGGAAGTCAGTGTTCTATGTGTTTAGAAGCCATGGTGGAACCCCCTCTTACATTGTGCCCTTTGTGCACAGAAAAGGCCTTACACTGTAAAGATCATATTTTAAATAGAGAAAGTGGGCCTCAGGAGGATTCTCAGTTTGCAGAGAGTCAGCATATGCCATCTAATTCTCCCCAAGTGTCACAACCTTTAACGCCCACGCAAGCGACGCCAAGTACTTCTAGTGTGTCTACTTCTTTTACTTTGCAAGATATGGCGGCAGTCATGTCTAATACCCTTATAGAGGTATTGTCTAAGCTGCCAGGTTTGCAGGGTAAACGCCATAGGTCAGATATTAATACAAATACTGAACCCTCTGACGCCTTAGTGGCCATTTCCGATGTTAACTCTCAATGCTCTGATTTGGGGGTTAGGGATTTTATGTCTGAGGGAGACCTTTCAGAGTCAGGAAATTTATTACCTCAGACAGATTCGGACTTCGTGTCCTTTAAATTCAAATTAGAACACCTCCGCTTATTGCTCAGGGAGGTTCTTGAGACTCTGGATGATTGTGACCCGATCACAGTTCCTCCAGAAAAATTGTGTAAAATGGACAAATATTTGGAAGATGTTTTTCCGGTCCCTAAGAGAATTTCGGACATTGTTAAGAAGGACTGGGATAGACCAGGTATTCCGTTTTCTCCCCCTCCTAGTTTTAAGAAAATGTTTCCCATATCTGACACCAAGCGGGAGTTTTGGCAATTAATTCCCAAGGTGGAGGGAGCTGTTTCTACTTTAGCTAAACGTACAACTATACCCATTGAGGACAGTTGTGCGTTTAAAGACACTATGGATAAAAAATTGGAGGGTCTTCTAAAGAAAATTTTTGTTCACCAGGGTTTTCTCTTACAGCCTATAGCTTGCATGGTTCCAGTAACTACTGCAGCTGTTTTTGGAAGAGTCCCTGAAGGTTGAGACACCTTTAGAGGATATTTTAGACAGAATTAAGGCTCTTCAACTAGCAAATTCTTTCATGACGGATGCTGCTTTTCAACTTGCAAAATTAGCAGCGAAAAATGCAGGCTTTGTCATTGTGGCGCATAGAGCGTTATGGCTAAATTCATGGTCAGCTGACGTATCGTCTAAGTCTAAGCTTTTGTCTATTCCCTTCAAGGGTAAGACCCTATTCGGGCCTGAACTGAAGGAAATAATCTCTGACATTACTGGAGGTAAGGGTCACACCCTACCTCAGGACAAGCCCCTCAAGATGAGGAGTAAACAAAATAATTTTTGTTCCTTTCGAAATTTTAAAGGAACATCCTCTGCTTCCCCTTCCTCCACTAAGCAGGAAGGGAACCTTGTGCAATCCAAGGCAGTCTGGAGACCTAACCAGGCTTGGAATAAAGGTAAACAAGTCAAAAAGCCCGCTGCTGCTACCAAGACAGCATGAAGGGGCAGCCCCCGATCCGGGACCGGATCTAGTAGGGGGCAGACTCTCTTTCTTTGCTCAGGCTTGGGCAAGGGATGTACAGGATACCTGGGCATTGGAAATTGTGACCCAGGGGTATCAGTTGGAATTCAAGGATTTCCACCCAAGGGGAAGATTTCATCTTTCACGATTGTCTGTAGACCAGACAAAAAGAGAGGCGTTCTTACGCTGTGTAAAAGACCTCTACACCATGGGTGTAATTTGTCCAGTTGCAGATCAGGAACAAGGGCACAGGTTCTATTCAAACCTTTTCGTGGTTCCCAAAAAAGAGGGAACCGAGTTCCGGAGTGAGACGCAGCAGGGTAAGCTGTGATTTAGCTGTGCAGCTAGGGGTAGGAGGACTCCCGGCATTCACACGCTGCACCGGGTCTTCTGGCTCCTAAGTAGAGGAAGTAAACAAGAGCTTCTCACACACTGAAGCTGCAGTACTGTCTGTTCTGGAGGGTAGGGGCTCCGCTCTGGAACGGCATCTGCATATCACAGCTGATTTTGAATCTGGCTGAGTGCCAAAGAAAGGCGCACAACATAATGAAAACAGTAGAGGGTGTGTGAGCAACTTTCTATGTAATATTACCTGAAGTAACACCAAGCACACTGACCTGCACAATAAAAGAGACATATAGCGCTGCGGAATCTGTTGGCGCTCTACAAATAACCGATAATAATAATATGGGATTAAAAGTTTTACAGACGGCAGAGAGACACATCTTGATAGAGCTCCTAATATTTGTTTAAATATTTGCTTATATTGAACACATCAAGGAGCCTTATATTAAGCTTAAATCTTTACTGAGCCTTGACGAGTAGGATGAATATTTAAATGGCTCTAAAAACTTTGTCTTAGCTACCATTTCGACACAGGAATCTTTCTGCCCTGCTAAGCTGGCTATGTGAGAAATCTTTACAGTTTAAACATGTCGGGCATGCTTACAACCATAAAAAATATGCTGGCTGAGTATGAGCGCATGGTGTGCGCTAGATTTGACTCTCTCTTGGTCTGTATGGAACGTACTCACTCTGAAATTCAAGCCTCTGAAAAGCGGAGAACGGTGACAGCGGAGGCCCCTGGAGTGAGAAGAATAGCGTACTCTGACCAGTGTTAATTTTGACGGCAAGTTTCAATTTAGTCTTAGTTTTAGTCTTTTGACTAAAATGCCATTTTAGTTTTAGTCATATTTTAGTCATCTGAATTGTTTTAGTTTTAGTCTAGTTTTAGTCGACTGAATCTCCAATACATTTTAGTCGACTAAATCTCCAGTAGATTTTAGTCAACTAAAATCTATGGGGTTTAGTTAAAGTGTAATGCATTATTTAAGCATTTCTCTATCATTTGCAAACAGATTATATACTCCAGGAGTAAACATAACACCTGTTAATATTTATGGTATTAAGGTTTAAACATGCAATACAGACACAGATTTAGCCGTTGTGATATGTAACATCTTTATTAAACTTAAAATTAAATAAAGCCAAGTTTCATAAACAAACAGAAGTGCAACTTTAAAATATAAAAAAATGTAAACTGTATTGGCTGTATTGAACATATTACCCAATATAAAAACTTTAACAGTTCTCTGTTAATAATTAAAACAAGTATCAAGAAACTCAACACAACAAAAAGTTTCTGCAGCTAGCACAGGCACAGCATAACTTAAACCCATATTCGTGGTTTATGCTTATTTCTATAGGAAGAATCAATTGATTGTTCACAGATTCAAAAATGTTTCGGCAACAATATTAGCACTGCTCTAGAACTTCCACACTTATTATAAACTCCTGGAGTAAAGGTTTATTAACCTGTTTTCTTTTATGGTATTAAGGTTTGAACATGCAATACAGATTTAACAGATTTAACTGTTGTGGTATATAACATGTCTTTATCTTAAAATTTAATAAAATGAAGTTTCGTAAATTTTACAAAAGAGCAGTAATTGAATATGGATTGATTATAACAACTTGCATAAAATGTTTTTGTCAGCAAATTTTGATTTAGTTTTAGTCATAGTCTTTTGACTAAAATGTCATTTTGATTTAGTTTTAGTCATAGTCTTTTGACTAAAATGTCATTTTAGTTTTAGTCGTATTTTAGTCATTAGAATTTCTTTAGTTTTATAGTCATTTTAGTCTAGTTTTAGTCGACGAAATTAACACTGACTCTGACACAGGCTTTTTTGCAGCTGGGGCAGCGCTGGCCCAAGATCAGTTGAGAGCTCCTGAAAGTCTATCACCTACCCTGACTTCTAGCGGAGGAGACGCGGCCTACTCTTTGAGAGAGATTAGAGGAAGTGAACACTTTGGAGCGCTGGCACCAGAGTACAAACTTTTTCTGAAGGGTGTGGGGAGTGCCCCGATGCCCCGCACCTTAGAAGACAACAGACGGATACCTGCTGCTGGGCACCCATGGGCGGGTGCAGCATCCAGGCGGACCATGCAGGTCTGGCATGACGGTTCCTCTGGAGTTGGGGTTCTTCACTCCCGGTACCCTATTGCAGCCGATACAGCAGAACGGACTGGTATAGGGTAAAATTGTATGCCCTGTTTCAGCAGATGAGTAAAGACTCTGCTTACATTCTGTCCTGGACATTAGGCAATATAAATGACGGCCCTGGGCCTGAGACTTTACCTAAAGGATCCTCTGAAGGCATAGGACATGCGGGACAAGTGTGAAGATCCCTGAGAGGACTCAAAGTGTATAATTTTTTTATTTGTCCCACTTTATATTACCCTTAGAGGGATATTATCTATGCTGTAGCTACAGTTATATATTCAGAGATAGTCAATTCCCCTTATTACTATGTGATACTTTACTTTTTTCTTCAGCCCTAAATATTTAGACATATGTACATAGTCATGCAATACTTCTGCACCATAGCTGTCTGTAAGAATTACCAATAACTCCATGTGTTTCTGGCAACAAAGCATACAGTGATGGACCTAATTATCTGGTTGTTATTAGATATCACTGTCTAATTTTAAGTGTTAAGCTGCTAATAATGTGGGGACTGGTTTTAGGTATTTCATTTCTTTTCAATGTGTAACTATCTCCACATATATGTGATCATTCTTAAATTAATAGACCTTACCGAGCCACACTACAGCCCCTAGAAATGCCCTTTAGAGATATCTATATTGGACTTATGGGACATACAAATAGTTTTCCGGGAGAACCATACTGTATTTTGTTAAAGTGTGATGTTTTTCCATGATAGTAGTATACTCATCTTCACTGTCCTAAATATTTAACTGTGTACTGTTTGATGTCCTACAGCTGTTTGTATTAATTGCTAGATAGCTCCGAATTACTTGTATGAACATGGTATTTAACTCTAGACATGCCTCTGTTCGCGGTGACACAGTATTCACTGTTGGTCCTAACTGTATGCGTACCCTTGGGCAGCATTGTCTAAATCTCATGCTAGTATTGGGGTCGGCCCTTATCTTTGGCATAAACTCCCCTGTCAAGGTATAATAGAACTACAGCATGTGTGAGTCTTTATAAGTCACATTACAGTTGATCCCTAGCAATGCTCTGTGGGGATATCTAATTTTATGTTATTCTATAACTTATGTTAATAAGCCCTCCTATAAGCTGGATATCTACGAGGTTTTAATATAATTCCATGTTTGGCCTCAGTTCTCTGCATATTGTTACCTACTTGTCAGTTATGCCCGACTTGTACAAATGTGTTTGTGTATTCTATGCGATTGATAATTATAGGCCCAAAAGTGGTCTATATCGAGTAAAACCCCTCAGTTAATATGTTGTGTATTTGAGGGTCCAAAAGTGGCCTGAGCAATCCTGGAGGGGCAAAAATAGAGGGTAGTTGAGAGGTTGCTCCCCAACTGGTTTATTATGCCTAGAGATGTGTATGTTGGTCATTGTATATCTATCTATTCCATTGAGTAACCTGTATGTTGTATATTTTATTACCCTCAATAAAAAACAATAAAAAAAAAAAAAAAAAAAAAGAGGGAACCTTCAGACCGATTTTAGATCTCAAATGTCTAAACAAGTTTCTCAGAGTCCCATCGTTCAAGATGGAGACCATTCGTAGAATTCTGCCTATGATCCAGGTGGGTCAGTACATGACCACGGTGGATCTGAAGGATGCGTAGCTTCACGTCCCTATCCACAAGGATCATCATCAGTTCCTGCGATTTGCATTTCAGGACAAACATTATCAGTTTGTGGCCCTTCCCTTCGGGTTGGCCACGGCTCCCAGGATCTTCACAAAGGTTTTAGGGTCTCTTCTAGCGGTGCTCAGGTCACGAGGAATAGCGGTGGCGCCCTATCTGGATGATATCTTGATCCAGGCGTCAACTTTTCATCTGTCCAAATCTCACACGTACATTGTGTTGTCATTTCTGAGAACTCACTGTTGGAAAGTGAATGTAGAAAAGAGTTCACTAGTTCCACAGACAAGAGTTCCATTCCTGGGAACTCTGATAGACTCAGCAAACATGAAAATATTTCTGACAGAAGTCAGAAAATAAAAGATTCTAACTACTTGCAGGGCTCTGCAGTCCATTCATCGGCCATCAGTGGCTCAGTGTATGGAAGTCATTGGACTAATGGTAGCGGCAATAGATATCATCCCGTTTGCTCGCTTTCATCTCAGATCACTACAACTGTGCATGCTCAGTCAGTGGAATGGGGATTATGCGAATTTATCTCCTCAGATAAATCTGGACCAAGAGACCAGAGACTCTCTTCGGTGGCGGTTGTCGCAGGACAATCTGTCCCAAAGGATGTGCTTCCGCAGGCCATCTTGGGTTATAGTAACGACGGACGCCAGTCTTCTGGGCTGGGGTGCAGTCTGGAATTCCCTGAAGGCTCAGGGTGTGTGGACTCAAGTGGAGTCTCAATTACCAATCAATATTCTGGAACTGAGAGCGATATTCAACACGCTGTTAGCGTGGCCTCAGTTGGCTTCGGCCAAATTCATAAGATTCCAGTCGGACAACTGTGGCGTATATCAATCATCAGGGGGGAACAAGGAGTTCTCTAGCGATGATAGAAGTTTCAAAGATAATTCGATGGGCGGAGGCTCACTATTGCCATCTGTCTGTGATCAATATCCCAGGAGTAGAACACCGGGAAGCAGATTTTCTAAGTCGTCAGACTTTTCATCCGGGGGAGTGGGAACTCCACCCGGAGGTGTTTGCAACCTTGATTCATCAATGGGGCACACCGGAATTGGATCTGATGGCATCTCGACAGAATGCCAAACTTCCACGTTACGGGTCCAGGTCAAGAGACCCCCAGGCGGTGCTGATAGATGCTCTAACAGTACCTTGGTCGTTCAACCTGGCTTATCTGTTTCCATTGTTTCCTCTCCTTCCTCGTGTGATTGCCAGAATCAAACAGGAGAGGGCTTCAGTGATTCTAATAGCGCCTTCGTGGCCACGCAGGACCTGGTATGCAGATCTAGTGGACATGTTGTCTCTGACACCGTGGAGACTTCCTTTGAGAAGGGACCTTCTCATTCAAGGTCCTTTCCAACATCCAAATCTCACTTCTCTGCAACTGACTGCTTGGAGATTGAACACTTGATCTTATCTAAGCGGGGTTTTTCTGAGCCGGTCATTGATACTCTGATTCAGGCTCGCAAGCCGGTCACTAGAATGATTTACCATAAGATATGGCGTAAATATCTTTATTGGTGTGAATCCAAGGGTTACTCATGGAGTAAGGTTAGGATTCCTAGGATTTTGTCTTTTCTCCTAGAAGGATTGGAGAAGGGTTTATCAGCTAGTTCCTTGAAAGGACAAATTTCTGCTTTGTCAATTTTGCTTCTCAAGCGTCTGGCAGATGTACCAGATGTTCAGGCATTTTGCCAGGCTTTAATCAGAATCAAGCCTGTGTTTAAACCAATTGCTCAGCCATGGAGTTTGAATTTATTTCTTAATGTTCTTCAAGGGGTTCCATTTGAACCCATGCATTCCATAGATATTAAGCTGTTATCTTGGAAAGTTTTATTTTTGGTAGCTATCTCTTCTGCTCGAAGAGTTTCTGAGCTTTCTGCATTGCAATGTGATTCCCCTTATCTTATATTCCATTCTGATAAGGTGGTTTTGCGGACTAAACCTGGATTTCTTCCTAAGGTTGTTTCAAACAAGAATATTAATCAGGAAATTGTGGTTCCTTCCTTGTGTCATACACAAAAAAAAGGGAAAGGAAAGATAGGGGCTATTGCAGCACTCATTCTTACTTAAGTTATTGTGGAGTTAGTTAAAAAACTATACTTTAATTGAATATATTAAAAAACATGGGGTAAATACCCCTACCGTTTACCACACCTACTACCAAACAGTGAATAAACTAAAAACAAGCCCACAGTCACTTCTCTGTTTCCTGGCCGATAGCGGGAAACGTCGGCATCAGGTGGCTGAAGTGACTGAACTGGCAAGATTAAAAGTATATGGAGCAAACGCGTTTCGGCTACGACCTAGCCTTTCTCAATGCTGTATTTTACACTGACATTTGGTAAAACCCGAGGCTACCGGATGCGCGGACTTAAATACTCATTTGAGGTCACAGTTAGCCAATCACGTGGATTACAGGGAGAACGCCCCATTATTATCCAATGGTTATACAAGGGAGACAACGCCTACTAACCCGACTGTGCTGTATGGCTATAGGAACTAAATGATATGCCGCGCATGCTCTGTGTTCCGCTGCTAGCGTGTAAGAAGTAATTCCATGTAACAACACTGCTAAATTAGAAATACGAATTTATACATTATACGAACAATGTTTTATCCAAACAATGAAGATCTTACATTTCCAAATAATGTTTACCATGAGTTATAAGGTTTATATTTAAAAGGTTTCCTTATATCGATTAAAAATATATAACGATACTTACTGGAGTAGAAGAGTACAAAAGTTTTAGAGACTATGGAAATACTATTATTAATATATCCATAAATTTACCTGCATTATATTTACCATTGTACAAATACTGCCATACTGATATGATTTGAGATCATGATATGAATATCAAACAAAGAGTAAAGTAAGCTGTCCACTTATACCTCACTGTTGTTTTTCATATTTATAAAATCACACCCTGTATGTCTGAACATGTACCGGTAATGCAGTATATATGTGATTTAGGATTATATTGTGATTACCCAATAGTCAAGGTTACAGTTCTTCTTTATGAAGTATCACTACCATTTTGAAGAATCGATTACTATGAAACCACAAAAATTACCTTATAGATGGAAATTATTTATTTGGATTATGGTCTATAATGCATGAATGCATAAATATATAATATTTCTTCTGGGTCCCAATCTTAAAATATATAACGTTGACTCAAGATCTTTGATATACTAGATCTTGAATATACATACATTATACAGCGATTGGGACAAAAGAGCAGACTAATAGTCCAAGAATGTATATGCTCATTTACATAACAGTATTCCTATAATTTTTATGAAGTGATACAAGCTCACCAAATTATAGAATTGGATACAGTGGGCTATGTTAATAACTACATGGAATAAACTTTTTGCCAGTCATAGCAGATCAGATATACACCCAGTAATTGTTATACTCATTCATGCCATGGGGCATGACAGTATTAAGATTGAAAACCCATTTGGTTTCCATCTGTAACAATTTATCCTCAGTGTTACCCCCTCTTATTCCGGGCTTCAATTTTTCAAGACCCCAACATTTTAAGGCACTGGGTTTCCCATTATGATAGCGTAGGAAATGCCTGGCAACACTAGTAATTTGTTTGGATTTGTCTACGTCTCTTTGGGCTGTTCTAATATTGCTGAGGTGTTCAGTTATGCGTGTGCCCATGCTCCTTGTAGTCATTCCAATGTAATATAAATTACAGCTACAGGATATACAGTAGATAACATTAGTACTTTGACAATTTATGTGTTGTTTAATATTCCAGGTTTTTCCAAATCTGTCAACTATTTTTTGTTTTTTAACCATGTGTTGACATACTGAGCAGGGTCCACATGCAATAGAGCCTTCATATATAGGCAATTTTTTAGCATTTCTATCGTAATGGCTACTGACCAGTGTATCCTTAATATTCCTAGCTCGCCTATATGTTACTAAAGGTTTCTCTGTTATTAACGGTTTTAATAGTTCATCTCTAGTTAGGACATGCCAATGTTTGGTCAGAATTTTAGTAATTTGATCGCTGTGTGCGGAATAAGTAGTGATACACCTTAGGGGGTATTATTCTCCTTAATCTTAGGGGTAAGTAGTTCTCCCCTATCTTTCAGTAACGCTCTGTTATATGCTCTCGCAAGCAGTTTTTTTGAATAGCCTCTTTCAAGTAACCTTTGTCTAAGTTCTCTAGCAGCTATTTTGAAATTTTCAATGGTGCTACAATTTCTCCTTAAACGTATATATTCTCCCATAGGTAGTCCTCTAATAGTAGCAGGATGGTGATAGCTAATAGCATGCAAGATATTATTAGTGTCCTAATCCTTCCTCTAAGAAGGAACTTCTGTTGCATAACTTGGACGTGGTTCGTTCTTTAAAATTTTATTTACAAGCGACCAAGGATTTCCGTCAAACATCTTCCCTGTTTGTTGTTTATTCCGGGAACCGTAGGGGTCAAAAAGCTATGGCTGCCTCTCTCTCTTTTTGGCTGAGAAGCATCATCCGCCTAGCATATGAGACTGCTGGACAACAGCCCCCTGAAACGATTATGGCTCATTCCACTAGAGCTGTGGCTTCCACTTGGGCTTTTAAAAACGATGCTTCTGTTGAACAGATTTGTAAGGCTGCGACTTGGTCCTCCCTTCATACTTTTTCCAAATTTTACAAATTTGATACTTTTGCTTCTTATGAGGCTATTTTTCGGAGAAAGGTGCTTCAAGCAGTGGAGCAGTGGTGCCTTCCGTTTTTGGTTCCTGTCTTGTCCCTCCCTTTTATCCGTGTCCTAAAGCTTTGGTATTGGTATCCCACAAGTAAAGGATGAAACCCGTGGACTCGGTATATCTTGTAAAAGAAAAGGAAATTTATGCTTACCTGATAAATTGATTTCTTTTACGATATACTGAGTCCACTGCCCACCCTGTCATTTTGAGACATGATTTGTTTTTAAATAAACTTCAGTCACCTCTGCACCCTAATGGTTCTTTCCCTTTCTCTTCCTATACCTTCGGTCGAATGGCTTAGGGGAGGAGCTATATAGCAGCTCTGCTGTGGTGCTCTTTGCCACTTCCTGTTAGCAGGAGGAATATATCCCACAAGTAAAGGATGAAACCTGTGGACTCGGTATATCGTAAAAGAAATCAAATTATCAGGTAAGCATAAATTTCCTTTTTAAATAAAACAAACGGCACCTTTATATCACATGGTGCGCAATGCAGGACCGTCCCTGCTATGAGAAAAAGCGCGCCAAGCTTTTAGGCTGCGCAACCTTCAAAGTGAAAGTGAAACCTGTATGTTTCATCTCAGCCTATGAGCCCATAAACATCTTACACATAAAGCATCATAAAATCAAATAAAATATATTTGATAAAACACAACTGTTCATAATCCCCCTCAGGAGATATTAACCCTTGATTCCATATAGATAAAAGGAGCCACACTCTGAACCTGTCTTCTAGCGTTTGCAATATGTGTAAAAAATTAAACGATCTTACCAGAATCTGTGCTGTGGAATAGTAACACGGTCCTTCAAGTTTGACAGATTGTAGCAGCGCTTCTGACATGGACTTGAGTAAAGAAAGCAGGCAGCGAAACTCGTCAACGCTGATTGCTTAAGGAGCTGTTAATATGAGTCTGGATGGTTTCGCAGAAAGACTCCCCCTGCATCTCCAGACTCTCACTGAGAGGTTGACAAGACCTAAAATTCCAGTCCCATCTCAAAGGGCAGATATTATTATTATTATTATTATTATTATTGGTTATTTGTAGAGTGCCAACAGATTCCGCAGTGCTATAAACAAAGGCAGAGTACATCAAAACAATTATAGGGATCAAATGGGTAAAGAGCCCTGCCAAGAGTCACACTGTTGTAGTCAGCTCTTAAGAAGGTGATCTACAAACAGCTGGACTCCTAGGCATACATGCTAAGGGGGATCAGGGGATAACAATGGAGGAGAGGAACTGGTATAAAGAAAGGTTAGTGTAGGTTGTATGCATCCCTGAACAGTAGAGTCTTTAGGGAGCGCTTGAAGCTTTCAAAACTAGGGGAGAGTCTTGTGGAGTGAAGCAGAGAGTTCCACAAGATGGGAGCCAGTCTGGAGAAGTCCTGTAAGCGGGAGTGTGATGAGGTAACAAGAGAGGAGGAGAGTAGGAGGTCATGAGCAGAGCGAAGGGGACGGGAGGGAGAGTATCTGGAGACAAGGTCTGAGATATAGGGGGAGCAGTGCAGTTGAGGAATTTGTATGTCAGAATGAGAATTTTATGTTTAATCCTAGAGGCAAGAGGAAGCCAGTGAAGGGATTGGCAGAGAGGTGCAGCAGATAAAGAGCGGCGTGTAAGGAAGATGAGCCTGGCAGAAGCATTCATTATGGATTGTAAAGGAGCTAGTTAGGCGGCAGCTAGGGAGACCAGAGAGGACAGAGTTGCAGTAATCGAGGTGGGAAAGGATGAGAGAGTGGATTAAAATCTTAGTTGTGTCTTGTGTAAGGAAATGTCTAATTTTAGAGATGTTTTTAAGGTGTAAGCGACAGACTTTAGCCAAGGACTGAATGTGAGGAGTGAAAGAAAGATCTGAGTCAAATGTGACCCTGAGACATCGAGCATGTGGGGTAGGGGTAATGAAGGAGTTGTCGACAGTTATAGAGAGATTGGGGTGGGGATTTAAGAAGAAGGGGGGAAAATAAGGAGCTCAGTTTTGGAGAGATTTAGCTTGAGGTAGCGAGAGGACATCCAGAAAGAGATGTGAGCAAGACAGTTAGTGGCACGGGTTAGCAAGGAAGGAGATAGGTCTGGTGCTGAGAAGTAGATTTGGGTGTCGTTTGCATACAAATGATATTGGAAATCGTGGGACTTTATTAGGGAACCTAATGATGACGTGTAGATTGAGAAGAGTAGGGGACCGAGGACAGAGTCTTGCGGTACCCCAACAGAAAGTGGTGATGGAGCAGAGGAGGCCCCAGAGAAGACTACACTAAAGGTACGGTTTGACAGGTAGGAAGAGAACCACAAGAGGGCTGTGTCACAGATGTCGAAGGATTGGAGGGTTTGGAGCAAAAGATGGTGGTCGACAGTATCAAAGGCTGCGGATAGCTCAAGGAGGATAAGCAGAGAGAAGTGGCCTTTTGATTTTGCTCTAAGTAGGACATTGGTAACCTTAATGATTGCTGTCTCTGTGGAGTGATGGGGACAAAATCCAGATTGCAGTGGGTCAAGGAGGGAGTTAGTTGTAGGGAAATGGGATAGGTGTATATTTACTAGTTTTTCAAGAATCTTTGAGGCAAGAGGGAGGAGGGAAATTGGGCGGTAGTTGGATGGGGAGGTTGAATCAAGGGAAGGTTTTTTGAGGATAGGTGTGACCAGTGCATGTTTCAGAGATGAGGGAAATATACCGGTGCTGAGGGAGAGGTTGAAAATGTGTATGAGTGTAGGGGTAAGGGTAGAAGAGAGGGAGGGGAGTAGCTGTGAGGGGATAGGGTCAAGGGGACAGGTAGTGAGGTGAGAGCACTGTATAAGTGCCGAAACTTCTTCCTCAGTAACAGGGGAGAAAGAGCTAAGTTTATGGCTATGTGGGTTGTGGTTGGTTGCAAGCATTTGAGGGGTTGAGAGAATAGAATTATGTTGAGAGCTGATTTAGTTTCTGATGGAGTCAATTTTGTTATTGAAGTGGTTGTCAAAGTCTTGAGCTGACAGAGAAGTTGCATTAGGAGATGGGGGTGGGTGGAGAAGAGGATTGAAAGTGGAGAACAGATGTTTTGGGTTTGAAGAAAGATTAGAGATAAGATTAGAGAAGTAATGCTGCTTATATAGATTAAGGGCAGAATAGCAGGAGTTCAAGATGAATTTGTGATGAAGAAAATCAGCTGAACTCCGAAATTTTCTCCAGTGCAGAGGAGGCAGTGTGATTGTCAAGAGGGGTGTTGAAGTCGCCAAGAATGAGGACAGGGGTGTCTGAGGAAAGGAAATAAGGTAGCCAAGCAGCTAAGTGATCTAGAAATTGAGTTGAGGAGCCAGGGGGTCGGTATATGACTGCAACACGTATAGAGAGGGGAGAGAATAAGAAAATCATGTGGGCTTCGTATGAGGAAAATGTGAGGGAAGAGATGGGTTGTATTTGTTGAAAGGTGCAATGAGAGGAAAGTAAAATACCTACACCACCTCCCTGTCTATTACCAGACCTAGGAGTGTGGCTGAAGTGGAGACCCCCATGTGACAGAGCAGCAGTGGATGCTGTGTCTAGGGGAGAGAGCCAGGTGTCTGTTAGGGCCAGAAGTTTAAGGGAGCGGTAGATAAAGAGGTCATGTATAGAAGTGAGCTTGTTGCAAACAGAGCGAGAGTTCCAGGGTGCACAAGTGAAAGGGGTAGTGGCTTTAGATGCAAGAGGGATGTGAGTAAGGTTGGCAGAGTTTTGTTTTCTGAATCTATGGGATGCTACACATGGATGTGCACGGCTAGGAAGTTGCTGGGGACCAGGATTAGGGGAGATGTCACCAGCAGTTAGTAAAAGCAAGAGGGAGCGGGACATGAGATAAGATACAGATTTGCAGTAATGAGACTGTTTTTGAGACGAGATGCAGGGGGGGAGAGAGAGTGTTTAGGAATAGATAAAATTCATGAGTACAAAAGTAAGGTGAGTTTAAGAGAGATTGGCTAATGAACAGTGTTGGTGGAGAGGGAGAAGAAGTAATTTTCCCAAGGAACTACTATGAAATCTTCTGACACTTCACTGCCAACCTCCTGTGACAAAAGACAAAGAAAGACTGGGGGATGAGGGAAGTGGGGGAGGTATTTAAGCCTTTGGCCTCTAGTTATCAAGCCATCGACCACAAATACGCTGGAATTCTTCAGCGTATTTGTGGCGAGGCTGATTCGCCATAGTTATCAAGATGGTTAAGAAGACGATGGTTACGTCACTACAGATGTTCCGAACGCAAGTTTGGCACAATCTGACTACTTTTGGAAGTTATCAAACTACAACCAGGTACGCTCGCCACTATTCCGGCCCAGCGTACCTGGTTTTCAATCCGCCGCCCTGGAGGCGGCAGATCCCATAGGAATCAATGGGAGTCTGACAGCAGCGAGAGCTCATGTTCGCTGCTGCCGATATCCCATTGGTTCCTATGGGAAGTGTCTGCACCTAACACCCTAACATGTACCCCGAGTCTAAACACCCCTAATCTGCCCCCTACACCGCCGCCACCTACTTTATACATATTAACCCCTAAACCGCCACCCGACACTGCCGCCACCTACATTATATTTATTAACCCCTAATCCGCCGCTCCCGGACCCCGCCGCCACCTACATTATACCTATTAACCCCTAATCTGCTGCCCCCTATACCACTACCACCTACATAAAGTTATTAACCCCTATCCTGCCGATCCCGGACCCCACCATAAATAAATTAATTGTTTAACCCCTAAACCGTTGCTCCTGGAGCCCACCGCCACCTACATTACATTTATTAACCCCTAATCTGCCCCCCTACACCACCGCCACCTACATTATATCTATTGACCCCTAAACCTAAGTCTAACCCTAACCCCCCTAACTTAAATATTATTTAAATTAATCTGAATAAATATTCCTATAATTAAATAAATCATTCCTATTTAAAACTAAATACTTACTTATAAAATAAACACTAACCGCTAGATTTAGAGTTCTGCGTTAGCCGTCAAAACCAGCGTTAGGGGCTCCTAACGCTGGTTTTGGCCGCCCGCTGGTATTTAGAGTCAGTCAGCACTTTGCAGCTACGACTTTTCCATACCGCAGATCCCCTTAGGTCAATTGCGTATCCTATCTTTTCAATGGGATCTTTCTAACGCTGGTATTTAGAGTCTTGGCTGAAGTGAGCGTTAGAAATCTAACGACAAGACTCCAGCTGCAGCAAAAAGCCAGGAGTTAAGAGAGTTAAGTTAAGAGCTTTATGAACGCTGGTTCATAAAGCTCTTAACTACTGTGCTCTAAAGTACACTAACACCCATAAACTGCCTATGTACCCTTAAACCGAGGCCCCCCCACATTGCCGCCACTCTATTCATTTTTTTAACCCCTAATCTGCCGACCGCACACCGCCGCCACCTACGTTATCCCTATGTACCCCTAATCTGCTGCCCCTAACACTGCCGACCCCTATATTATATTTATTAACCCCTAATCTGCCGCTCCCAACGTCGCCGCCACCTACCTACAATTATTAACCCCTAATCTGCCTACCGGACCTCACCGCTACTATAATAAAGTTATTAACCCCTAATCCGCCTCACTCCCGCCTCAATAACCCTATAATAAATAGTATTAACCCCTAATCTGCCCTCCCTAACATCACCGACACCTAACTTCAAATATTAACCCCTAGTCTGCCGACCGGACCTCACAGCTACTCTATTAAATTTATTAACCCCTAAAGCTAAGTCTAACCCTAACACTAACACCCCCCTAAGTTAAATATAATTTTTATCTAACGAAATAAATTAACTCTTATTAAATAAATTATTCCTATTTAAAGCTAAATACTTACCTGTAAAATGTCAGGTATCACATAACCACTGTACCTTTAAGACCCAGTGCAGGCTCACTCCTTTCCCTATTTAAGGCTCCTCCTTATGATATCTCATTGCTTAGTATTGCAGTAATCTTTCCTAGATCCTCTGTGAACCTATGCCATCCTGTGAACGCTGTTCACAAACCTCTGAACTCCTGAGAAACTTAACATTGAAACTCCTATCTCTGTTGTCTTGTTTTACTTTAAGGCAACTTATCGTTTTTCCTGTGTTCTATATTTAAAGTTGAGAGGACTCTGCTTTTTCTCTCTGCCGCACTCCGGTTCCAGCTACCGCTCTCCCTGCCTGTCAGCTCACAGCAGTGTTCTACGGGAACGCGGTGACGTCATCTGCCAGCTTCACATTACCGCTGATAGCAGCAGCTCCTATTCTCTGCTCACTCCCTCAGCTTGTGGCGAGTTTTGCTTGGCGCTCCTGTTTGGTAAGCACTGCTCTAGTTTGATCCTCTGAGCTACCGCAGAACATTATATCTTTGCCTTACTCTCCTAAAAAACAAATCTAAACTTATATGAGTGCCAATATTATTTGTTCTGATCCTCTCACTTCCATAAGTTTTTCTCACTGTGTGGCAGCCATTTTTTGTTTTCTCTTGCAAGAGTCTGAATGTTATAAACATCACACTGCATTCAACTCTTATATCAGGATTGTTTTCAACTACCCCTGCTGCTTTATTTTTTCCTTCCACAGTGTCAACCCTGACACATGTGGCAGCCATAGGGGATATGTGGGAAACTGCACCTGTATATTAATATTGTATTGTGTGATTACTGAGTAATACATTGTTGCGCAGGATCACCATGTGTATCCCATACTATTCACTAATACAATACACCCTATTTAATAGTGTCATATCCTAGCAGTTGTGGTTCTAAAGCACCTGATGTTACATTCTTATTTAAGCTCTTTAAATTTCAGTTCCCTTGACATACCCTTGACATAATACTAAGCCCACTATCATGGACCCAGCTGGGATGAATACACATATTCAGAACCTCACTCAGAGGGTTGATCTGCTTACAGAGGCCTTGAATACCCTCAAAGTGGAGAATGATACTATGAAAACTTACATCCGGGATGTTGTGGATAAAAGGGTCCCCTTACTGGAGCCCCAGGTTAGTACTCCAGAGAAATTTAATGGTGATCGCTCTCAATATAGGGATTTTAAGAATGCCTGTTTGCTCATGTTTTCTTTGAAACCCCATACCTATCCAAATGATAGAGCTAGAGTATTAACTGTTATTTCCTATTTGAGGGGTGAGCCACGCACCTGGGCTAACTCCTATTTTGAAAGTAACGATGAGATTCTTAATTCATTAGAAAATTTCTTTACTGCCATGGGTACCCTATACGAAGATCCATACAAACAGCTCACCGCAGAAAACGCTATGAGAAACTTAAAACAGAAGAAAAGAATAGTCGAAGACTATATTACAGACTTTAAAAAATGGGCCAAAGACTCACAGTGGAACAACCTGTCTCTGAGAAATCAGTTTAGGTTGGGCCTATCAGATGGCATAAAAGATGAGCTCTCTCGCACTGACTTACCCCAAACCCTAGAAGAATTGATGTCTCTCAGTATTACCATCGACAGGCGCCTTAGAGAGAGACAACAGGAACGCTCCTACCATGATAGCTATCCTAAAAAACAAAACCTACCTGCTGTGAGTAAATCTTCTTCCGAACCTATGGATATAGGTTTCATTAAAGGCCCCCTTTCCTCCGAGGAAAAGATCAGGCGTAGGGCCAACAACTTATGTTTGTATTGTGCCTGCGACAGTCACACTGTTAGAGATTGCCCATCCTTGCAGAAACAGAACAAGGGTAAGACTATCATTCAACCTTTTTGTTGTACCACTCAGCTCTTACCTGATCCATACTTACACCTGTCTCTTCTCTTGCAGTGGGACTCCCATCGGGTCAACGCTACCGCGATCATTGATTCGGGAGCAACAGCTTCCTATATTGATAGTGTATTTACTCAAGAAAATAAAATACCTGTAGTCAAAAAGAAGTCTCCTGTCTTATTAAGAGGTATTGACGGTACTCCTATCCCCACTGGTCCTGTCGAATATCAGACTATCCCTTTACTTATCACCTCCACCGACCATCATAGGGAATATTTTACTTTTGATATCATTCCCTCTCCTATTGCACCTATTGTTTTAGGTATAAATTGGCTTTGTACACATAACCCCCAAATAGATTGGAACTCACTTACACTTGATTTCAATTCAAAGTTTTGTCTGTCTACTTGTTTCCCTGCGACTGTTCTTCATACATCTGCACTTCCTGAGGATCCTCAGATCCCTGCTGTTTACCAGGACTTTGCAGATGTTTTCAGTAAGGCAGAGTCTGAAAACTTACCACCCCATAGAAAATATGATTGCCCTATAGAGATCATTCCAGGGTCTGAAATCCCTACAGGGCATATCTATCCTCTATCCAATCCAGAACTCTTACATTTAAAGACTTACCTAGACGAAAACCTTAAAAAGGGTTTTATTCGCCCCTCTACCTCTCCAGCTAGTGCAGGAATTTTCTTCGTGAAAAATAAGGATGGTACTCTTAGACCCATTATCGATTATCGTCAACTTAACAAGGTTACTATAAAAAACCGTTACCCCTTACCCCTTATTCCTGAGTTAATAGAGAGGTTAGAGGGCGCAAAATTCTTTACCAAACTGGATTTGAGGGGTGCCTATAACCTCATCCGTATAAGAGCTGGCGATGAGTGGCTGACGGCATTTCGAACCCGTTACGGTTTGTTCGAATATGTCGTCATGCCTTTTGGGCTCTGTAACGCGCCCGCAACTTTTCAGCACCTCATCAATGATATCTTTAGAGATATTTTAGATATTTTCATTGTTATATATCTTGACGATATTTTAATTTACTCCAAAACATTTGAAGAACATATCTCTCATGTTAGACAAGTACTTTCTAGACTAAGAGGTAACCACTTATATGCCAAGGCAGAAAAATGCCTTTTCAATACACAGTCTATATCCTTTCTCGGTTATGAGATTTCTCCCAAAGGTATCTGTATGGAAAACAAAAAGGTTGAAGCAGTCTTAAACTGGCCCATACCAAAAAGCGTACGTCAGGTTCAATCTTTTATGGGTTTTGCGAATTTTTATCGCAAGTTTATCAAAAACTTCTCTAAGATATCTCTACCTCTCACTTCGCTGACAAAAGCAAATACATCGTTTAAGTGGACCCCACAAGCACAACAAGCTTTTGATTTACTTAAACAGATGTTCACTTCAGCTCCCATACTCCGGTTTCCTGATCCTAATTTACAGTTTGTACTGGAGGTAGACGCTTCCAACCATGCTATTGGAGCTGTTCTCTCACAGAGAGAAAGTTTGAAAAAACCCCTTCATCCTGTCGCCTTTTATTCTAGAACTCTAAACTCTGCAGAACAAAATTACCCTATTGGTGATAAAGAACTTTTAGCTATAAAACTGTCTTTAGAACATTGGCGACACCTTCTTGAAGGCACTCCAGTGCCAACACTCATTTATACGGATCACAGAAACCTCCAGTATTTGAAATCCACTAGAACACTCTCGGCCAGACAGGTTCGCTGGAATCTTTTTTTTTCACGCTTCAACTTTCTGATAACCTACCGACCAGCAACAAAAAACCAAAAGGCCGATGCCCTTTCGAGAATTGGAGGCCATCCCAGTTCTCCACCAACCCTTAGCTCAGTGATTCCAGAAAACAATTTCATCTCTTTTACAACGGATATGACACCCTTACTTAAAAAGGAACAAACTTTGGATTCCACAAAACCATCACAACTCTTACAAAAGAACTCTCAAGGTCTCTATACTCATGACACAAAATTGTATGTCCCTCCTACTCTTAGACCTTCATTTCTCCGATCTATTCATGATAGCTTTTTAGCTGGTCATCCAGGTTTGCGCAAAATGTAGGAATTGGCAAATAGGACCCACTGGTGGCCAACCATCTCTGCCGATGTCAGAAATTATGTAAGCTCTTGTGCAACCTGTTCTGTTTCCAAGAGGGATAAACATTCCCCTTATGGTCTCCTTTTACCTTTACCAACTCCAAAGAAACCTTGGGCTGAAATTGCCCTAGATTTCATCGTGGATTTACCTCTATCATCAAAAAACAAAACTATATTAGTGGTTGTCGATCTATTCACGAAGATGTCTCATTTTATTGCTTTCCCCAAACTTCCTACTGCTCTAGAGACAGTTCACTTGCTCATTGAACATGTTATTAAACTACATGGCTTACCCATATCTATACTCAGTGACAGAGGAACTCAATTCTCTAGTAAACTTTGGCACCAATTCTGCAAGACCTTCTCAGTTGAAAGGAAACTGACAACTGCCTATCACCCCCAATGCAATGGACAGACCGAGAGATGTAATCAATGGTTAGAACAATTCCTAAGATTATATTGTTCCAACAACCAAAATTCTTGGTCTGATTACCTCCCCTATGCAGAGTTTTGTTACAACAATACTATCCATTCCACCACTGGTATCACACCATTTTTTGCAAATTACGGCTTTCACCCAAACTTCCATTTATTTCAAAACTCTACCACATCATCTCCCACTATATATGAGTTGTCTGACAACATATCAGCTAACTTCAAAACTATTGAATCTGCTATAAACACCGCAAAAGAAGTATACAAACGGTATTATGACCGCCGTAGACGTCCTCCTCCTCAGTATAAGGAAGGTGACCTGGTTTGGCTCTCCACCTAACATTTACGTCTCAATACTCCTTCAAAAAAGATGTCTCCTCTATACATCGGTCCATACCCAGTATTACGTACCATAAATGCTAATGCCATACGTCTCAAATTACCAACTACCCTCAAAATTCATCCAACTTTCCACGTCTCGCTTATCAAGCCCTACAGAGAAGTTAGAGACCCCATTACTTCGGTAGTGCAACCACCAGTTACTATAGACCCTACTGTGGAGTATGAGGTACACTCTATTTTGGATTCACGAATTAGACGTAGTCACTTAGAATACCTCATTCATTGGAAAGGATATTCGCACGATGAGGATTCCTGGGAACATTTCGGCTCCACGTTTAATTACACTTTTCCATCAGCGACATCCAGATCGCCGGAAGCTTTGAGCCCCGGAGTGGCTCCTTGAAGGGGGGATTCTGTCAGGTATCACATAACCACTGTACCTTTAAGACCCAGTGCAGGCTCACTCCTTTCCCTATTTAAGGCTCCTCCTTATGATATCTCATTGCTTAGTATTGCAGTAATCTTTCCTAGATCCTCTGTGAACCTATGCCATCCTGTGAACGCTGTTCACAAACCTCTGAACTCCTGAGAAACTTAACATTGAAACTCCTATCTCTGTTGTCTTGTTTTACTTTAAGGCAACTTATCGTTTTTCCTGTGTTCTATATTTAAAGTTGAGAGGACTCTGCTTTTTCTCTCTGCCGCACTCCGGTTCCAGCTACCGCTCTCCCTGCCTGTCAGCTCACAGCAGTGTTCTACGTGAACGCGGTGACGTCATCCGCCAGCTTCACATTACCGCTGATAGCAGCAGCTCCTATTCTCTGCTCACTCCCTCAGCTTGTGGCGAGTTTTGCTTGGCGCTCCTGTTTGGTAAGCACTGCTCTAGTTTGATCCTCTGAGCTACCGCAGAACATTGTATCTTTGCCTTACTCTCCTAAAAAACAAATCTAAACTTATATGAGTGCCAATATTATTTGTTCTGATCCTCTCACTTCCATAAGTTTTTCTCACTGTGTGGCAGCCATTTTTTGTTTTCTCTTGCAAGAGTCTGAATGTTATAAACATCACACTGCATTCAACTCTTATATCAGGATTGTTTTCAACTACCCCTGCTGCTTTATTTTTTCCTTCCACAGTGTCAACCCTGACACATGTGGCAGCCATAGGGGATATGTGGGAAACTGCACCTGTATATTAATATTGTATTGTGTGATTACTGAGTAATACATTGTTGCGCAGGATCACCATGTGTATCCCATACTATTCACTAATACAATACACCCTATTTAATAGTGTCATATCCTAGCAGTTGTGGTTCTAAAGCACCTGATGTTACATTCTTATTTAAGCTCTTTAAATTTCAGTTCCCTTGACATACCCTTGACAAAAATAAACCCTAATATAGCTACAATATAATTAATAATTATATTGTAGCTATTTTAGGATTAATATTTATTTTACAAGCAACTTTGTATTTATTTTAACCAGGTACAATAGCTATTAAATAGTTAATAACTATTTAATAGCTACCTAGTTAAAATAATTACAAAATTACCTGTAAAATAAATCCTAACCTAAGTTACAATTAAACACTACACTATCAATAAATTAATTACATACAAATACCTACAATTAAATACAATTAAATAAACTAACTAAAGTACAAAAAAATAAAAAATAACTAAGTTACAAAAAATAAAAAATTAATTTACAAATATTAGAAAAATATTACAACAATTTTAAGCTAATTACACCTACTCTAAGCCCCCTAATAAAATAACAAAGCCCCCCAAAATAAAAAAATGCCCTACCCTATTCTAAAATACAAATAGAAAAGCTCTTTTACCTTACCAGCCCTTAAAAGGGCCTTTTGCGAGGCATGCCCCAAAGAATTCTGCTCTTTTGCCTGTAAAAAAAAACATACAATATCCCCCCAACATTACAACCCACCACCCACATACCCCTAATCTAACCCAAACCCCCCTTAAATAAACCTAACACTAAGCCCCTGAAGATCTCCCTACCTTATCTTCACCACGCCAGGTATCACTGATCCGTCCAGAGGAGGCTCCGAAGTCTTCATCCAAGCCCAAGCGGGGGATGAAGACATCCATCATCGGGCTGTAGAGGTCCATCATCGGGCTGAAGAGGTCCATCATCGGGCTGAAGAGATCCATCATCGGGCTGAAGAGGTCCATCATCGGGCTGAAGAGATCCATCATCTGGCTGAAGTCTTCTATCAAGCGGCATCTTCAATCTTCTTTCTTCCGGATCCATCTTCATCCCGCCGACGTGGAACATCCATCCTGGCCGACGACTTCCCGACGAATGACGGTTCCTTTAAATGACATCATCCAAGATGGCGTCCCTCGAGATAGGATTCTATCAGCCAATCGGAATTAAGGTAGGAAAATTCTGATTGGCTGATGGAATCAGCCAATCAGATTCAAGTTCAATCCGATAGGCTGATCCAATCAGCCAATCAGATTGAGCTCGTATTCTATTGGCTAATCGGAACAGCCAATAGAATGCGAGCTCAATCTGATTGGCTGATTCCATCAGCCAATCAGAATTTTCCTACTTGGGCTTGGATGAAGACTTCGGAGCCTCCTCTGGACGGATCGGTGATTCCCGGCGTGGTGAAGATAAGGTAGGGAGATCTTCAGGGGCTTAGTGTTAGGTTTATTTAAGGGGGGTTTGGGTTAGATTAGGGGTATGTGGGTGGTGGGTTGTAATGTGTGGGGGGTATTGTATGTTTTTTTACAGGCAAAAGAGCAGAATTCTTTGGGGCATGCCCCGCAAAAGGCCCTTTTAAGGGCTGGTAAGGTAAAAGAGCTTTTCTATTTGTATTTTAGAATAGGGTAGGGCATTTTTTTATTTTGGGGGGCTTTGTTATTTTATTAGGGGGCTTAGAGTAGGTGTAATTAGCTTAAAATTGTTGTAATATTTTTCTAATGTTTGTAAATTATTTTTTTATTTTTGTAACTTAGTTCTTTTTTTATTTTTTGCACTTTAGTTAGTTTATTTAATTGTATTTAATTGTAGGTATTTGTATGTAATTAATTTATTGATAGTGTAGTGTTAGGTTTAATTGTAGATAATTGTAGGTATTTTATTTAATTAATTTATTGATAGTGTAGTGTTAGGTTTAATTGTAACTTAGGTAAGGATTTATTTTACAGGTAATTTTGTAATTATTTTAACTAGGTAGCTATTAAATAGTTATTAACTATTTAATAGCTATTGTACCTGGTTAAAATAAATACAAAGTTGACTGTAAAATAAATATAAATCCTAAAATAGCTACAATATAATTATAATTTATATTGTAGCTATATTAGGGTTTATTTTACAGGTAAGTATTTAGATTTAAATAGGAATAATTTATTTAATAAGAGTTA
The DNA here is from genome assembly GCF_027579735.1 of Bombina bombina. Lineage (NCBI taxonomy): Eukaryota > Metazoa > Chordata > Amphibia > Anura > Bombinatoridae > Bombina > Bombina bombina. The sequence continues at coordinate 1,184,143,186 of NC_069499.1, forward strand.
ATTTATTTCGTTAGATAAAAATTATATTTAACTTAGGGGGGTGTTAGTGTTAGGGTTAGACTTAGCTTTAGGGGTTAATAAATTTAATAGAGTAGCGGTGAGGTCCGGTCGGCAGATTAGGGGTTAATACTTGAAGTTAGGTGTCGGTGATGTTAGGGAGGGCAGATTAGGGGTTAATACTATTTATTATAGGGTTATTGAGGCGGGAGTGAGGCGGATTAGGGGTTAATAACTTTATTATAGTAGTGGTGAGGTCCGGTCGGCAGATTAGGGGTTAATAAGTGTAGGTAGGTAGCGGCGACGTTGGGGGGAGGCAGATTAGGCGTTAATAAATATAATATCGGGGTCGGCGGTGTTAGGGGCAGCAGATTAGGGGTACATAGGGATAACATAGGTTGCGGCGGTGTACGGAGCGGCAGATTAGGGGTTAATAATAATATGCAGGGGTCAGCAATAGAGGGGGCGGCAGATTAGGGGTTAATAAGTGTAAGGTTAGGGGTGTTTAGACTCGGGGTACATGTTAGGGTGTTAGGTGCAGACTTAGAGAGTGTTTCCCCATAGGAAACAATGGGGCTGCATTAGGAGCTTAACGCTGCTTTTTTGCAGGTGTTAGGTTTTTTTTCAGCTCAAACTGCCCCATTGTTTCCTATGGGGGAATCGTGCACGAGCACGTTTTTGAAGCTGGCCGCGTCCGTAAGCACCGCTGGTATTGAGAGTTGCAGTGGCGGTAAATTATGCTCTACGCTCCCTTTTTGGAGCCTAACGCAGCCATTCTGTGAACTCTAAATACCAGCGGTATTTAAAAGGTGCGGGGGAAAAAAGCACGCGTAGCTAACGCACCCCTTTGGCCGCAGAACTCTAAATCTAGCGGTAAGATAGCTAAAATATAATTAATAATTACATTGTAGCTATCTTAGGGTTTATTTGTATTTTACAGGCAACTTTGTATTTATTTTAACTAGGTACAATAATTATTAAATAGTTATTAACTATTTAATAGCTACCTAGTTAAAATAAATACAAATATACCTGTAAAATAAAACCTAACCTAAGTTACAATTACACCTAACACTATACTACCATTAAATAAATTAAAATAATTAAACACAATTACCTAAAATTAAATAAAAATAACTGAAATTAATTAAAGTACAAAAAAAACTCTAAATTACAGAAAATAAAAAAAATTACAAGAAGTTTAAACTAATTACACCTAATCTACGCCCCCAAATAAAATAAAAAATCGCCCCAAAATAATAAAATTCCCTCACCTATACTAAATTACAAATAGCCCTTAAAAGGGCTTTTTGCGGGGCATTGCCCCAAAGTAATCAGCTCTTTTACCTGTAAAAAAAGAAATACCCCCCCAACATTAAAACCCACCACCCACACCCAACCTAACTCTAAAACCCACCCAAACCCCCCTTAAAAAACCTAACACTACCCCTTTGAAGATCACCCTACCTTGAGCCGTCTTCACCCAGCCAGGCCTAAGTCCTCAACGAATCCGGGCAAAGTGGTCCTCCAGATGGGCAGAAGTCTTCATCCAATCCGGGCAAAGAGGTCCACCAGATGGGCAGAAGTCTTCATCCAAGCGGCATCTTCTATCTTCTTCCATCCGGCGAGGAGCGGCACCATCTTGAAGAAATCCGACGCAGAGCATCCATCGATCCTGACGACTAAACAAAGAATGATGGTTCCTTTAAATGATGTCATCCAAGATGGCGTCCCTTGAATTCCGATTGGCTGATAGGCCAATCGAATTGACCTTGCATTCTATTGGCTGATTGGAACATGAAATCAGCCAATCGGATTTTTCCTACCTTAATTCCGATTGGCTGATAGAATCCTATCAGCCAATCGGAATTCAAGGGACGCCATCTTGGATGATCTCATTTAAAGGAACCGTCATTCTTCGTTTAGTCGTCGGGATCGATGGATGCTCCGCGTCGGATGTCTTCGAGATGGTGCCGCTCCTCGCCGGATGGAAGAAGATAGAAGATGCCTCTTGGATGAAGACTTCTGCTCATCTGGTGGACCTCTTCTGGCCGGATTGGATGAAGACCTCTGCCCATCTGGAGGAACTCTTCTGGCTGGATTAGATGAAGACTTCTGCCCATCTGAAGGACCACTTCGCCCGGATTCGTTGAGGACTTAGGCCCGGCTGGGTGAAGACGGCTCAAGGTAGGGTGATCTTCTATGGGGTAGTGTTAGGTTTTTTAAGGGGGGTTTGGGTGGGTTTTAGAATTAGGTTGGGTGTGGGTGGTGGGTTTTAATGTTGGGGGGTGTATTTCTTTTTTTACAGGTAAAAGAGCTAATTACTTTGGGGCAATGCCCTGCAAAAAGCCCTTTTTAGGGCTATTTGTAATTTAGTATATTTAGTATACACCCCTCCAACATTAAAACCCACCACCCACACCCAACCTAACTCTAAAACCCACCCAAACCCCCCTTAAAAAACCTAACACTACCCCATTGAAGATCACCCTACCTTGAGCCGCCGTCTTCACCCAGCCAGGCCTAAGTTCTCAACGAATCCGGGCGAAGCGGTCCTCCAGATGGGCAGAAGTCTTCATCCAAGTGGCATCTTCTATTTTCTTCCATCCGGCAAGGAGTGGCACTATCTTGAAGACATCCGAAGCGGAGCATCCATCGATCCCGACGACTAAACGAAGAATGACGGTTCCTTTAAATGACGTCATCCAAGATGGCGTCCCTTGAATTCCGATTGGCTGATAGGATTCTATCAGCCAATCGGAATTAAGGTAGGAAAAATCCGATGGGCTGATCCAATCAGCCAATCGGATTGACCTCGCATTCTATTGGCTGATTGGTACATGAAATCAGCCAATCGGATTTTTCCTACCTTAATTCCGATTGGCTGATAGAATCCTATCAGCCAATCGGAATTCAAGGGACGCCATCTTGGATGACGTCATTTAAAGGAACCGTCATTCTTCGTTTAGTCGTCGGGATCAATGGATGCTCTACATCACATGTCTTCGAGATGGTGCCGCTCCTCGCCGGATGGAAGAAGATAGAAGATGCCTCTTGGATGAAGAGTTCTGCCCATCTGGAGGACCTCTTCTGGCCGGATTTGATGAAGACTTCTGCCCATCTGGAGGACCTCTTCTGGCCGGATTGGATGAAGACTTCTGCCCATCTGAAGGACCACTTTGCCCGGATTCGTTGAGGTCTTAGGCCCGGCTGGGTGAAGACGGCTCAAGGTAGAGTGATCTTCAATGGGGTAGTGTTAGGTTTTTTAAGGGGGGTTTGGGTGGCTTTTAGAGTTAGGTTGGGTGTGGGTGATGGGTTTTAATGTTGGGGGGTGTATTTCTTTTTTTACAGGTAAAAGAGCTGATTACTTTGGGGCAATGCCCCGCAAAAAGCTCTTTTAAGGGCTATTTGTAATTTAGTATAGGGTAGGGAATTTTATTATTTTGGGGGGATTTTTTATTTTATTAGGGGGCTTAGATTAGGTGTAATTAGTTTAAATTTCTTGTAAAAATTTTTTTATTTTCTGTAATTTAGAGGGTTTTTTTGTACTTTAGTTAATTTTAGTTATTTTTATTTAATTGTAGGCAATTGTATTTAATTAATTTAATTTATTTAATGGTAGTATAGTGTTAGGTGTAATTGTAACTTAGGTTAGGTTTTATTTTACAGGTATATTTGTATTTATTTTAACTAGGTAGCTATTAAATAGTTAATAACTATTTAATAGCTATTGTACATAGTTAAAATAAATACAAACTTACCTGTAAAATAAAAATAAACCCTAAAATAGCTACAATGTAACTATTAGTTATATAGTAGCTATCTTAGGGTTTATTTTATATGTAAGTATTTAGTTTTAAATAGGAATAATGTATTTAATTAAAGGAATATTTATTTAGATTAATTTAAATAATATTTAAGTTAGGGGGGTGTTAGGGTTAGACTTAGGTTTAGGGGTTAATAGATATAATTTAGGTGGCAGCGGTGTAGGGGGGCAGATTAGGGTTAATAAATGTAATGTAGGTGGCGGTGGGCTCCGGGAGCGACGGTTTAGGGGTTAAACATTTTATTTAGTTGCGGCGGGGTCCGGGATCGGCAGGATAGGGGTTAATAACTTTATGTAGGTGGCGGCGGTATAGGGGCGGAAGATTAGGGGTTAATAGGTATAATGTAGGTGGCGGCGGGGTCCGGGAGTGGCGGTTTAGGGGTTCATATATTTATTATAGTTGCGTCGGGGTCCGGAAGCGGCGGTTTAGGGGTTAATATATTATAGTTGCGGCGGGGTCCGGGAGTGGCGGTTTAAGGGTTAATAACTTTATTTAGTTGCAGGGGGCTCCGGGAGCGGCGGTATAGGGGGTAAAACTGTATAGTATAGTGTGGGTGCTTAGTGACAGGCTAGCAAGAAAGCTGTAAAAAAGCCGATGAGCAGCGAGATCGATGACTGTCAGTTAACAACAGTCTGCTGCTTATCGCACGGTACTTGGTGCGTGGCTTTTTGACAGCTTTCTTGATAAATTTGGCGAACGTATTCAGGTCCGTGGCGGCGATGTTAGGCGAGCTTAGGCGAGTGTATTGGGGTCGGCGAATGCTACAAAGTAGACGGCTTGATAACTAGAGGCCTTTGGCTGGTGTGTCTTTGTTTCCTCCTGGTGGCCAGGTCCAGTATTTCCCAAAAGTAATGAATGCAGCTGTGGTCTCCCTGTATTAAGAAATAAATCCTATTTTAATTTAAAAAAAAAAAAAAAAATGCTTGGGACATGCATAAGACTATCCTACGAACTAGATACGTTTTTACTGTTAAGTAATATCAAGCAGACTTGCTGGGCCTATGGCTCTTATCTGTCGTCAATATCTATGTTTCTATTTATGCATTACAATTTATTCACTGCATTGCAAAAGAGCCACAGGAAAACAAACATTTTAAAAGCACTTCAAACTAATTTGTTACAGAAATATGCATTATTTTGTGGTTTGTGGAACACCCCTAATGCCCCTTGATTGTTGTTTTATTACTTCACTTGTTGTGGCCAATTAGGGAGTTCTATAATCAAGCACCTGCACACGTCAACCAATAATTGCACAGCATGTAGGAGTTTTAGGATTTTGCATTCCACTAAATGCACTCCAACCTCTCTGGGTAGAGTAGAAGCACTACACTTTTCAAAGTTATATTACAGAAAAACCAGGCAAAAAAAACAGTGGAAGTGCATTGCAAAGTTTTATAATTATGTATAAATAAACATGTTATGGAGAATGAAATCTGGAGTTTGCATTTCCATTAAGAATCAACATGAGTAGCTAAGGGCATACTACTGCCTAGGCCAACAAGGCCTATGCCAAGGGAGGCAGATTGAGGAAGATGAGGGGAGGGGGCAGCCCTTTTTGCAGCCTCTGAAGGGGTGGCAACTGAATTAACTTTCTAGTAGTTGTTGAGTACTCATATAGCACAACTACTAACACAACGACTAGAAAGTTAATTCAGTTGCCGCTCCTTCAGAGGTTGGATTAAGCAGTGCTGTACTGTGGGGAGAAGAAGCACACCAGCGCTTTTACTGTTGGTACCCTGACCAAAAATGAATATGGCAAAAAAGGCCTAAAAATGTTTTTGGGGGGAGCAGAAATTTGAGTGCCAAGGGCAGTACAAAACCTAAATACTGTATGCCACTGTCAGTAGCAAAAAAGCTCTTGTATTATATACTTTTATTAACCCCCCCCAAAAAAAACAAACAAACTAGGGGCTGTTGAAGATGTGTCTGATTATAAATATATGAGTATGTAATGTTCTGAACTTCCTTACACCATTACCCAAACCACTACGGATCATTTTTAGACCTACAATATAATAGTTCCCCATTTAATATCTAGTTTGCCACAAGCAGATGTCTCACATATTGCTATTGTGGGTTAAAGGTTGTGAATATTAAGCGTACAGCGGGAGGAAGTGGCTCAGGAGATCAAGTAGAATCTGTAGGAACAGTTAGGTGCTTGTTATGAACAGGCTACAATGCTAATTTGCACATTTGTAGCAATAGATTTGGACAGCTTGTAAGTTTTTAAAATAATTTTTATTAAATGTTTACAAAATTTGAAGCAATGAAAAAAAAAAGCAAAAATAAATCTGTCCTTACATACAGTAGACACACTGGTTATGGGCTAGATCACATATGGCGCGCTAACTGTTGCGCACAATCGATATTGTCTTTTCTCCAACATTGGTGTGTCCGGTCCACGGCGTCATCCATAACTTGTGGGAATATTCTCCTCCCCAACAGGAAATGGCAAAGAACACAGCAAAAGCTGTCCATATAGTCCCTCCTAGGCTCCGCCCACCCCAGTCATTCTCTTTGCCGTTGCACAGGCATCATCTCCACGGAGATGGTGAAGAGTATGTGGTGATTAGTTGTAGTTTTTTTATTCTACTATCAAGAGTTTGTTATTTTAAAATAGTGCTGGTATGTACTATTTACTCTGAAACAGAAAAAGATGAAGAGTTCTGTTTGTGAGAGGAATATGATTTTAGCAGCAGTAACTAAAATCGTTTGCTGTTTCCACATAGGACTGTTGAGATGAAATAACTTCAGTTAGCAGACTTTTCTGCTTAAGGTGGCCTAGATTTAGAGTTTTGTCGGTAAGGACCCGCATAGCTAACGCCGGCTTTTTTCTGGCCGCACCATAAAAATAACTCTGGTATTGAGAGTCCACATAAAGGCTGCGTTAGGCTCCAAAAAAGGAGCGTAGAGCATTTTTAACGCAGCTTCAACTCTCAATACCAGAGTTGCTTACGCAAGCGGCCAGCCTCAAAAACTTGCTCGTGCACGATTCCCCCATAGGAAACAATGGGGCTGTTTGAGCTGAAAAAAAACCTAACACCTGCAAAAAAGCCGCGTTCAGCTCCTAACGCAGCCCCATTGTTTGCTATGCGTAAACACTTCCTACATCTGCACCTAACACTCTAACATGTACCCCGAGTCTAAACACCCCTAACCTTACACTTATTAACCCCTATTCTGCCGCCCCCGCTATCGCTGACCCCCTGCATATTTTTTTTAACCCCTAATCTGCCGCTTCGTAAACCGCCGCTACTTACATTATCCTTATGTACCCCTAATCTGCTGCCCCTAACACCGCCGACCCCTATATTATATTTATTAACCCCTAATCTGCCCCCCACAACGTCGCCTCCACCTGCCTACACTTATTAACCCCTAATCTGCGGAGTGGACCTGAGCGCTACTATAATAAAGTTATTAACCCCTAATCCGCCTCACTAACCCTATAATAAATAGTATTAACCCCTAATCTGCCCTCCCTAACATCGCCGACACCTAACTTAAATTATTAACCCCTAATCTGCCGACCGGAGCTCACCGCTATTCTAATAAATGTATTAACCCCTAAAGCTAAGTCTAACCCTAACACTAACACCCCCCCTAAATTAAATATAATTTTAATCTAACGAAATTAACTCTTATTAAATAAATTATTCCTATTTAAAGCTAAATACTTACCTGTAAAATAAATCCTAATATAGCTACAATATAAATTATAATTACATTGTAGCTATTTTAGGATTAATATTTATTTTACAGGCAACTTTGTAATTATTTTAACCAGGTACAATACCTATTAAATAGTTAAGAACTATTTAATAGTTACCTAGTTAAAATAGTTACAAAATTACCTGTAAAATAAATCCTAACCTAAGTTACAATTAAACCTAACACTATACTATCATTAAATTAATTAAATAAAATACCTACAATTACCTACAATTAAACCTAACACTACACTATCAATACATTAATTAAATACAATACCTACAAATAACTACAATGAAATAAACTAACTAAAGTACAAAAAATAAAAAAGAACTAAGTTACAAAAAATAAAAAAATATCTACAAACATAAGAAAAATATTACAACAATTTTAAACTAATTACACCTACTCTAAGCCCCCTAATAAAACAACAAAGCCCCCCAAAATAAAAAATGCCCTACCCTATTCTAAATTACTAAAGTTAAAAGCTCTTTTACCTTACCAGCCCTGAACAGGGCCCTTTGCGGGGCATGCTCCAAGAAGTTCAGCTCTTTTGCCTGTAAAAAAAACATACAATACCCCCCCAACATTACAACCCACCACCCACATACCCCTAATCTAACCCAAACCCCCCTTAAATAAACCTAACACTAAGCCCCTGAAGATCTTCCTACCTTGTCTTCACCATACCAGGTTCACCGATCGGTCCTGAAGAGCTCCTCCGATGTCCTGATCCAAGCCCAAGCGGGGGGCTAAAGATGTCCATGATCCGGTAGAAGTCTTCATCCAAGCGGGGCAGAAGAGGTCTTCCATCCGATTGAAGTCTTCATCCAAGCGGGGCAGAAGAGGTCTTCCATCCGATTGAAGTCTTCATCCAGGCGGCATCTTCTATCGACATCCATCTGGAACGGAGCGGCAGCATCCTGAAGACCTCCGACGCGGAACATCCATCCTGGCCGACGACTGAACGACGAATGACGGTTCCTTTAAATGACGTCATCCAAGATGGCGTCCCTCGAATTCCAATTGGCTGATAGGATTCTATCAGCCAATCGGAATTTAGGTAGGAATATTCTGATTGGCTGATGGTAGGAATATTCTGATTGGCCGCCTGGATGAAGACTTCAATCGGATGGAAGACCTCTTCTGCCACGCTTGGATGAAGACTTCAATCGGATGGAAGACCTCTTCTGCCCCGCTTGGATGAAGACTTCTACCGGATCATGGACATCTTCAGCCCCCCGCTTGGGCTTGGATCAGGACATCGGAGGAGCTCTTCAGGACGGATCGATGAACCTGGTATGGTGAAGATAAGGTAGGAAGATCTTCAGGGGCTTAATGTTAGGTTTATTTAAGGGGGGTTTGGGTTAGATTAGGGGTATGTGGGTGGTGGGTTGTAATGTTGGGGGGGGGTATTGTATGTTTTTTTTACAGGCAAAAGAGCTGAACTTCTTGGGGCATGCCCCGCAAAGGGCCCTGTTCAGGGCTGGTAAGGTAAAAGAGCTTTTAACTTTAGTAATTTAGAATAGGGTAGGGCATTTTTTATTTTGGGGGGCTTTGTTGTTTTATTAGGGGGCTTAGAGTAGGTGTAATTAGTTTAAAATTGTTGTAATATTTTTCTTATGTTTGTAGATATTTTTTTATTTTTTGTAACTTAGTTCTTTTTTATTTTTTGTACTTTAGTTAGTTTATTTCATTGTAGTTATTTGTAGATATTGTATTTAATTAATGTATTGATAGTGTAGTGTTAGGTTTAATTGTAGGTAATTGTAGGTATTTTATTTAATTAATTTAATGATAGTGTAATGTTAGGTTTAATTGTAACTTAGGTTAGGATTTATTTTACAGGTAATGTTGTAATTATTTTAACTAGGTAACTATTAAATAGTTCTTAACTATTTAATAGCTATTGTACCTGGTTAAAATAATTACAAAGTTGCCTGTAAAATAAATATTAATCCTAAAATAGCTACAATGTTATTATAATTTATATTGTAGCTATATTAGGATTTATTTTACAGGTAAGTATTTAGCTTTAAATAGGAATAATTTATTTAATAAGAGTTAATTAATTTCGTTAGATTAAAATTATATTTAACTTAGGGGGGTGTTAGTGTTAGGGTTAGACTTAGCTTTAGGGGTTAATACATTTATTAGAATAGCGGTGAGCTCCGGTCGGCAGATTAGGGGTTAATACTTGAAGTTAGGTGTCGGCGATGTTAGGGAGGGCAGATTAGGGGTTAATACTATTTATTATAGGGTTAGTGAGGCGGATTAGGGGTTAATAACTTTATTATAGTAGCGGTGCGGTCCGCTCGGCAGATTAGGGGTTAATAAGTGTAGGCAGGTGGAGGCGACATTGTGGGGGGCAGATTAAGGGTTAATAAATATAATATAGGGGTCGGCGGTGTTAGGGGCAGCAGATTAGGGGTACATAAGGATAACGTAGGTGGCGGCGCTTTGCGGTCAGCAGATTAGGGGTTAATAAGTGTAGGTAGCTGGCGGCGACGTTGTGGGGGGCAGGTTAGGGGCTACTAAATATAATATAGGGGTCGGCGGTGTTAGGGGCAGCAGATTAGGGGTACATAAGGATAACGTAGTTGGCGGTCGGGAGTTTAGGGGTTAAAAAATTTAATCGAGTGGCGGCGATGTGGGGGGACCTCGGTTTAGGGGTACATAGGTAGTTTATGGGTGTTAGTGTACTTTAGAGTACAGTAGTTAAGAGCTTTATGAAACGGCGTTAGCCCAGAAAGCTCTTAACTACTGACTTTTTTCCTGCGGCTGGAGTTTTGTCGTTAGAGTTCTAACACTCACTTCACCCATGACTCTAAATACCGGAGTTAGAAAAATCCCATTGAAAAGATAGGATACGCAATTTACGTAAGGGGATCTGCGGTATGGAAAAGTCGCGGCTGAAAAGTGAGCGTTAGACCCTTTTTTGAGTGACTCCAAATACCAGAGTTAGCCTAAAACCAGCGTTAGGAGCCTCTAACGCTGGTTTTCACGGCTAACGCCAAACTCCAAATCTAGGCCGGTATGACTAGCCATTTTTCTAACAAGACTGTGTAATGCTGGAAGGCTGTCATTCCCCTCATGGGGACCGGTAAGCCATTTTCTTAATCAAACAGAATAAAGGGCTTAATGTGGGCTATAAAACTGGTAGACATTTTTATGGGCAAGATCGATTGCTTTATTTGAGCTTTTTATAAAGATTGATGTTGATATTCACACATATAAAATTTGGGGAACGTTTTTTAACGTCAGGCACTGGTTTAGACACCTTTTCAGTCAGGAAGGGCCTTCCCTGTAGTAGGCTGAGCCTCATTTTCGCGCCATTACTGCTCAGTTTCTTTTGAGAGCAGGACATGCAGCTGCATGTGTGTGGGTCTGAAAGTATTTGAAAAGGTTCCTAGAAGGCTTCATTTGGTATCGTATACCCCCTGGGTTTGGTAAAGTCGCAGCACAGGCTGTAGCTGGGACTGTAGAGGGGTTAAATCATTTTAAGGGTTAAAGGTCTCAAATTTGGGGTGCAATGTTTTGAATGCTTTAAGACACTGTGGTGAAAATTTGGTTAAATTTGAACAATTCCTTCATAGTTTTTCACATATTCAGTAATAAAGTGTGCACTGTTTAAAATTTAAAGAGACAGTAACGGTTTTGTTTAAAAACGGTTTTTGTACTTTATTGACAAGTTTAAGCCTGTTTAACATGTCTGTGCCTTCAGATAAGCTATGTTCTGTATGTATGGAATCCAATGTGTCTCCCCCTTCAAAATTGTGTGATAATTGTGCCAAAGCGTCCAAACAAAGCAAGGACAGTACTGCCACAGATAGTAAAGTTGCCCAAGATGATTCATCAGATGAAGGGAGTAGACATAGTTCTACATCATCTCCTTCTGTGTCTACACCAGTTTTGCCCACGCAGGAGGCCCCTAGTACTTCTAGCTCGCCAATGCTTATTACTATGCAACAATTGACGGCAGTAATGGATAACTCCATAGCAAATATTTTATCCAAAATGCCTGCATATCAGAGAAAGCGCGATTGCTCTGTTTTAAACACTGTAGAGCAGGAGGGTGCTGATGATAATTGCTCTGTCATACCCTCACACCAATCTGAAGGGGCCGTGAGGGAGGTTTTGTCAGATGGGGAAATTTCAGATTCAGGTAGAATTTCTCAACAGGCAGAACCTGATGTTGTGACATTTAAATTTAAATTAGAGCATCTCCGCGCACTGCTTAAGGAGGTGCTATCTACTCTGGATGATTGTGACAACCTGGTCATTCCAGAAAAATTGTGCAAGATGGACAAGTTCCTAGAGGTTCCGGTGCACCCCGACGCTTTTCCTATACCCAAGCGGGTGGCGGACATAGTGAATAAGGAGTGGGAGAAGCCCGGCATACCTTTTGTTCCCCCTCCTATATTTAAGAAATTATTTCCTATGGTCAACCCCAGAAAGGACTTATGGCAGACAGTCCCTAAGGTCGAGGGGGCAGTTTCTACACTAGCCAAGCGCACTACTAGTCCTATCGAGGATAATTGTGCTTTCAAAGATCCTATGGATAAAAAATTGGAGGGTTTGCTTAAAAAGATTTTTGTACAGCAAGGTTACCTCCTGCAACCTATTTTGTGCATTATTCCTGTCACTACAGCAGCGTGGTTCTGGTTCGAAGAACTAGAAAAGTCGCTCAGTAGAGAGACTCCGTATGAGGAGGTTATGGACAGGGTTCACGCACTTAAGTTGGCTAATTCTTTTATTTTAGATGCCGCTTTGCAGTTAGCTAGATTAGCGGCGAAAAATTCTGGGTTTGCAATTGTGGCGGCAGAGCGCTCTGGCTAAAGTCTTGGTCAGCGGATGTATCTTCCAAGACAAAATTGCTTAATATTCCTTTCAAGGGTAAAACTCTTTTTGGGCCAGAATTGAAAGAGATTATCTCAGACATCACTGGGGGTAAGGGCCACGCCCTCCCACAAGATAGGCCTTTCAAGGCCAAGAATAAGTCTAATTTTCGTTCCTTTCGCAATTTCAGGAACGGACCGGCCTCCAACTCTGCAGCCTCTAGACAAGAGGGTAATGCTTCGCAAACCAAACCAGCTTGGAAACCGATGCAAGGCTGGAACAAGGGTAAGCAGGCCAAGAAACCTGCTGCTGCTAACAAGACAGCATGAAGGAGTAGCCCCCGATCCGGGACCGGATCTAGTAGGGGGCAGACTCTCTCTCTTCGCTCAGGCTTGGGCAAGAGATGTTCAGGATCCCTGGGCACTAGAAATAGTTTCTCAGGGTTATCTTCTGGAATTCAAGGAACTACCCCCAAGGGGAAGGTTCCACATGTCTCACTTATCCTCAAACCAAATAAAGAGACAGGCATTCTTAGATTGTGTAGAAGACCTGTTAAAAATGGGAGTGATACACCCAGTTCCAACCGTGGAACAAGGAATGGGGTTTTACTCAAATCTGTTTGTGGTTCCCAAAAAAGAGGGAACTTTCAGACCAATTCTGGATTTAAAGTTCCTAAACAAATTTCTCAGAGTGCCATCGTTCAAAATGGAAACCATTCGAACGGTTTTACCTACAATCCAGGAGGGTCAATTTATGACTACCGTGGATCTAAAGGATGCGTATCTACATATTCCTATCCACAAAGATCATCATCAGTTCCTAAGGTTCGCCTTTCTGGACAAACATTACCAGTTTGTGGCTCTCCCATTCGGGCTAGCCACTGCTCCAAGGATTTTCACAAAGGTACTCGGGTCCCTTCTAGCGGTTCTAAGACCAAGGGGCATTGCAGTGGCACCTTACTTGGACGACATTCTGATACAAGCGTCGTCTCTTCCAAAGGCAAAGGCTCACACAGACATCGTTCTGGCCTTTCTCAGATCTCACGGATGGAAAGTGAACATAGAAAAAAGTTCCCTGTCTCCGTCGACAAGAGTTCCTTTCTTGGGGACAATAATAGATTCTTTAGAAATGAAGATTTTCCTGACAGATGTCAGAAAGTCGAAATTTCTAAACGCTTGTCAAGTTCTTCACTCTGTTCCACGACCTTCCATAGCTCAGTGCATGGAAGTAGTAGGGTTGATGGTTGCAGCAATGGACATAGTTCCTTTTGCGCGAATTCATCTAAGACCATTACAACTGTGCATGCTGAAACAGTGGAATGGGGACTATACAGACTTGTCTCCAGTGATTCAAGTAGATCAGAAGACCAGAGACTCACTCCATTGGTGGCTAACCCAGGATCACCTGTCCCAGGGAATGAGCTTCCTCAGACCAGAGTGGGTCATCGTCACGACCGATGCCAGTCTAGTGGGCTGGGGCGCGGTCTGGGACTCCCTGAAAGCTCAAGGGCTATGGTCTAGGGAAGAGTCTCTTCTCCCGATAAACATTCTGGAACTGAGAGCGATATTCAATACTCTCAGGGCTTGGCCTCAACTAGCAAAGGCCAGATTCATAAGATTTCAATCAGACAACATGACGACTGCTGCTTACATCAACCATCAGGGGGGAACAAGGAGTTCCCTGGCGATGAGAGAAGTGACCAAAATCATAAAATGGGCGGATGATCACTCCTGCCACCTATCTGCGATCCACATCCCAGGAGTGGAAAACTGGGAGGCGGATTATCTGAGTCGTCAGACATTCCATCCGGGGGAGTGGGAACTCCACCCGGAGATATTTGCCCAGCTGACTCAATTATGGGGCATTCCAGACATGGATCTGATGGCGTCTCGTCAGAACTTCAAGGTTCCTTGCTACGGGTCCAGATCCAGGGATCCCAAGGCGACTCTAGTGGATGCATTAGTAGCACCTTGGACCTTCAACCTAGCTTATGTGTTTCCACCGTTTCCTCTCATTCCCAGGCTGGTAGCCAGGATCAAGCAGGAGAGGGCCTCTGTGATCTTGATAGCTCCTGCGTGGCCACGCAGGACTTGGTATGCAGACCTGGTGAATATGTCATCGGCTCCACCATGGAAGCTACCTTTGAGACAGGATCTTCTAGTACAGGGTCCATTCGAACATCCAAATCTAGTTTCCCTCCAGCTAACGGCTTGGAAATTGAATGCTTGATTTTATCTAAGCGTGGGTTTTCGGATTCTGTAATAGATACTCTGGTACAAGCCAGAAAACCTGTAACTAGAAAAATTTACCATAAAATATGGAAAAGATATATCTGTTGGTGTGAATCCAAGGGATTCTCATGGAGTAAGATCAAAATTCCTAGGATCCTTTCCTTTCTCCAAGAAGGTTTGGATAAAGGATTATCAGCGAGTTCCCTAAAGGGACAGATTTCTGCTTTATCTGTCTTGTTACACAAACGACTGGCAGCTGTGCCTGATGTTCAAGCTTTTGTTCAGGCTTTGGTCAGGATCAAGCCTGTTTACAGACTTTTGACTCCTCCCTGGAGTCTGAATTTAGTTCTTTCAGTTCTTCAAGGGGTTCCGTTTGAACCTCTACATTCCATAGATATCAAGATGTTATCTTGGAAAGTTCTGTTTTTGGTTGCTATTTCTTCTGCTAGAAGAGTTTCTGAGTTATCTGCTTTGCAGTGTAATCCGCCCTATCTGGTGTTCCATTCAGATAAGGTTGTTTTGCGTACTAAATCTGGTTTCCTTCCAAAGGTTGTTTCCAACAAGAATATTAACCAGGAAATAATTGTGCCTTCTTTGTGTCCGAATCCAGTTTCAAAGAAGGAACGTTTGTTACACAATTTAGATGTAGTTCGTGCTTTAAAGTTCTATTTAGAAGCAAAAAAGGATTTCAGACAAACGTCTTCTCTGTTTGTCGTTTATTCTGGCAAGAGGAGAGGTCAAAAAGCTACTGCTACCTCTCTTTCCTTTTGGCTGAAAAGCATCATCCGATTGGCTTACGAGACTGCCGGACGGCAGCCTCCTGAACGTATCACAGCTCACTCTACTAGGGCTGTGGCTTCCACATGGGCCTTCAAGAACGAGGCTTCTGTTGATCAGATATGTAAGGCAGCGACTTGGTCTTCCCTGCACACTTTTGCCAAATTCTACAAATTTGATACTTTTGCTTCTTCGGAGGCTATTTTTGGGAGAAAGGTTTTGCAAGCCGTGGTGCCTTCTGTTTAGGTAACCTGTTTGGCTCCCTCCCTTCATCCGTGTCCTAAAGCTTTGGTATTGGTTCCCACAAGTTATGGATGACGCCGTGGACCGGACACACCAATGTTGGAGAAAACAGAATTTATGCTTACCTGATAAATTACTTTCTCCAACGGTGTGTCCGGTCCACGGCCCGCCCTGGTTTTTTAATCAGGTTTGATGAATTTCTTTCTTTAACTACAGTCACCACGGCACCTTATGGTTTCTCCTGTTTTTTCTCCTGTCCGTCGGTCGAATGACTGGGGTGGGCGGAGCCTAGGAGGGACTATATGGACAGCTTTGCTGTGCTCTTTGCCATTTCCTGTTGGGGAGGAGAATATTCCCACAAGTTATGGATGACGCCGTGGACCGGACACACCGTTGGAGAAAGTAATTTATCAGGTAAGCATAAATTCTGTTTTTTTGCGCACGTCGGATATAACATGCGTATTACAAGTTGGAAGTAATTGCAAGAGCACAATCGCATTTTATACTTGTCGGGTCAGTGCGACTGAAACTTGCGTAAAGGGTAGTGTGTTAAAAAAAGTTGTATTAACCGCAGCATAAATACAATCAAAATTGCAGGTCTACTCATATAAATACTATCTGATAAAAGTATTAAAAAAAAGTTATAAGGGTTAAAAGGTATATGGTATATAACAAGGTGTTTGACTGCAAAGGGCTATATTGTATATACATATGCATGTCTCAATATGTGTATGCATGTATATATATATGTATATACATACTGTAAAAAATGTTTATATATTCTATGGACTATTTAGAATTTTTTACATTATATATAATAATATTTAATATTTCAATAACGCCTATTTACAATAAAAATTACACTGTCCTGTATGTGAAGAACATTGTAATGTGAAATATTTATAACTCCTGTCGGCTTAGCACAGGAGCAAAAGTTGTTAGATATTTTTCTTATGCGCTCTCCATTGACTTCTATGGTGGGGAATATGTTAACCCCTTAAGGACCAGCGACGTACCCTGTATGTCACTGGCCTTTTTTTGGGACTTGATTGTTTTATAGCACGGTCTTGCCACCAGCGTTGAGACTGCTCTATTCCACAAAGCCTGCTGGAGGGAGTGCATTAATAGCGTGTTCTTGCTAGACTTGTGCTATTATGTCCTGAAAAAACCCTTAACGACCAGTGACATACAGGGTACATTGTGGTCATTAAGGGGTTAACACAGTCACAATATTTGGTTAGTGCATGTGGGGTTTCACTTGCGTGCAAACTTTTTACTTTCAACTTGTAATATGCGCACAAAAAGATTACTTCTAGCAAAGTTTACACTCAACCGAAAGCGCTTAATAGCGCGCCACTTGTAATCTGGCCCTATATCAGCTTCCGTTAAAATCACATACTTCAGAAATCAAATATTTTTAATATCCCCAGTCTTCTTTGTAAACAGATTACACTAATTAAAAAAATAAGGTTAAAAAAATGAACCAATAACATGGTAAATCAGAATGTCCTACTTCGGATGAGATAATTACAGTATAACGTATAAGAAACATATAACATTTATCAAGCTATAATTTTACATATTGTAACTAGCTCTAATATTTATGTACCTGAAAAATATAACCAAATATCAATTAAACAAAATAATTATATAAACTTATCCTATTAAAGGTGATAGTTACAGTAAGTTACAGTGGGATATAACAGGAACGGTACTGCCCCCCAAATCAATAAATATATGGCATACATTATGTAGAGAGAATTTTTTAGAGCACTTTGCGTAACATTTTTTACATGTGCAATATTTGGTCAGCTGACTAAAATGTGCGCACAATTTTTACTTGAGTGTACAAACTTTCACTGTGAATAAAATCACAAAACAAAGGCTCCTCCTAGTGTGATATAGTAGAGGTAAAAAGGATAATACAAATGCCAAATGGATACTCACAAGTGGAGCAGCACCCAATTGTGCTAAATTGGACAGACTGGGAACTTGCAGTGTCCCAGCTCACTGTTGCAGCGTTAATACCGGTGTCCCCGATGTCTTCAGTGAATAAAAAGTAGGCTCAGACTCTCAGTAGAAGTTTTAAAAAAAAACACAATTTAAGGGTATATAAAATTCAGATGCCAACCATATGACTCTGACACATAAAAGAACAACATGCAACGCGTTTCTCAGACTGTTGTCTGTTTCCTCAGGCTTCTGTTCACATAATGAGAGTACTGGCTTAAATATAACAAATAAACAATCCCTATCTTCTATTGGCAGACACACCTCTCAGGTGTAAGGGAACTTAATTAGTCCCATTCAAGATACCGGGGGTGTGGTCAGCCTATTTCTAAAAATCTGACATCAAGTAAAACTCTGATACACAATTATTACAAACATATATAGGCATCATTTAATGACAACTTTAAATGGGAGTATCATGTCAACACAATGGGGCCTATCTATCAAGCTCCGAATGGAGCTTGATGCTCCGTATTGCTGGCGAGCCTGCAGGCTCGCCAGAAACAGCAGTTATGAAGCAGCGGTCACAAAGACCGCTGCTCCATAACCCTGTCCGTCTGCTCAGCGCAACAATTCAACCCGATCGAGTATGATCGGGTTGATTGACACTCCCTGCTGGCGGTCGATTAGCTGCGAGTCTGCAGGGGGCGGCGTTGCTGGTGGTGCAATGTTAAATGCGGAGAGCGTATTGCTCTCCGCATTTAGTGAGGTCTTGCGGACCTGATCCGCACTATCGGATCAGGTCCGCAAGACCTTTGATAAATAGGGGCCAATATATTTTATCATTTATATATGACCCATCAAAAACACTTCTGTTTGTAACCATATTATATTTTGTGTTTATATGTTAATCCTAAAATATCCTATTAATGTTGATTATTGTGCATATATCCAATCACCTTTTATTACATTTTGATTGTGAAAATCTCTGTCTATTCATTATTGCTGGATAAAGTCATATAAGTTGACTTGCTGTTTAATCCATACCATATTGTATAACGATGTGAAGATTTATTACTTACCACTGACTTTATTATTACACTCATTATTGGACCAGGTAAAAAACAAAAAAACAACAAATCCGCTTTTCACGGATTTATGAATTACGATCTGAAACTATCACTGAAATTAGAATACCTAGATGTTCTATGAGCGGTTTTGATAATGACGGCTCCGAGTTGCCTCTAATAACAAACGGAGGAGAGTTCTGTGTACGTCCCATCAAACAGATTGAAGACCTATTGGGGCTAGTGCCGTCAAATTACAACTTAAGAGCGTAACTAGTCAGAAACATTCCACCCACCCCTTCTATAGAGAGCCAATGGGGGGTAGTTATCATCGTGTCAACTTTCCTGCCTTCGCCGGCCCAATACGCCCGCCTAAGCTCGCCTACCTTCCCCGCCGCGGACCTGAAAAAATACGCCTAAGTTATCAAATAAAGCTGTCAAAAAGCCGCGGGGCGATGAGCAGCGGACTGTGAGAGTTATCACTCATCTGATCTCACTGCGCTTCGGCTTTTTCCCAGCTTTATTGCTAGCCTGTCACTAAGCACTCACACTAAACTGCACTGTTCTACCCCCTATACCGGTGCCCCCGGAGCCCCCCGCAACTAAATAAAGTTACTAACCCCTAAACCGCCGCTCCTAGACCCTGCCGCAACTCTGATAAAAGTATTAACCCCTAAACTGCCGCTCCTAGACCCTGCCGCAACTCTGATAAATGTATTAACCCCTAAACCGCCGCTCCCTGACACCGCTGCCACCTCTATTATACCTAGTAACCCCTATCCTGCCCCCCCTATACCGTCACCCTCTATAATAAAGTTATTAACACCTATCCTGCTGATCCTGCACCTCGCCGCAAATAAATAAATAGTTTAACCCCTAAACCGCCGCTCCCTGAACCCGCCGCAACCTATATTAAATTTATTAACCCCTATCCTGCCACCCCTACACCGTCGCCACCTATAATAAATTTATTAACCCCTATGCTGTCCCCCACTACACCGCCGCCACTGTAATAAAATTATTAACCCCTAAACCTAAGTCTAACACTAACCCTAACACCCCCCTAACTTAAATATTGATTAAATAAATCTAAATAATATTTCTATTATTAACTAAGTTAATCCTATTTAAAACTAAATACTTACCTATAACATAAACCCTAATATATCTACAATATAAATAATAATTATATTGTAGCTATTTTAGGATTTATTTTTATTTTACATGTACCTTTCAATTTATTTTAACTAGGTACAATAGCTATTAAATAGTTATTAACTATTTAATAGCTTACCTAGCTAAAATAAAGAGAAATGTACCTGTAAACTAAAAACTAACCTAAGTTACAATTACACCTAACACTACACTATACTTTAATAAATTATTCCTATTTAAAACTAAATACTTACCTGTAAAATAAACCCTAAGATAGCTACAATATAATTAATAATTACATTGTAGCTATCTTAGGATGTATATTTATTTTACAGGTAACTTTGTATTTATTTTAGCTAGTTAGAATAGTTATTAAATGGTTATTAACTATTTAATAACTACCTAGCTAAAAGAAATACAAAATTACCTGTAAAATAAATCCTAACCTAAGTTACAATTAAACCTAACACTACACTATCATTACATTAATTAAATAAATTAAATACAAATAATTACAATTAAATACAATTACATAAACTAACTAAAGTACAAAAAATAAAAAAAGCTAAGTTACAAAAAATAAAAAAAATAAGTTAAACATTTTAATAAATATTACAACAATTCTTACACCTAATCTAAGCCCCCTAATAAAATAACAAACCCCCCCAAAATAAAAAAATGCCCTACCCTATTCTACATTAAAAAAGTTCAAAGCTCTTTTACCTTACCAGCCCTTAAAAGGGCCTTTTGTGGGGGCATGCCCCAAAGAATTCAGCTCTTTTGCCTGTAAAAGAAAAATACAACCCCCCCAACATTAAAACCCACCACCCACATACCCCTAATCTAACCCAACCCCCCCTTAAAATAACCTAACACTAATCCCCTGAAGATCATCCTACCTTTAGTCACCTTCACTCAGCCGAGCCACCAATGGAAGAGGACATCCGTACCGGCAGAAGTGATCCTCCAAGGGGCGCTGAAGAAATCTTCCATCCGGGCGATGTCATCTTCCAAGAGGCGCTGAAGAAGTCTTCTATCTTCTGATCGGAACAGCCAATAGAATGCGAGCTCAATCTGATTGGCTGACTGGATCAGCCAATCGGATTGAACTTGAATCTGATTGGCTGATTCAATCAGCCAATCAGATTTCTCTTACCTTAATTCCGATTGGCTGATAGAATCCTATCAGCCAATCGGAATTGAAGGGACGCCATCTTGGATGACGTCCCTTAAAAGAGCCTTCATTCGTCGGTAGTCCGTCGGGAAAGAAGGATGTTCCGCGTCGGCGGGATGAAGATTCAAGACCCGGCTTCGAAGATGACCTCGCCCGGATAGAAGACTTCTTCAGCGCCTCTTGGAAGATGACATCGCCCGGATGGAAGATTTCTTCAGCGCCGCTTGGAGGATCACTTCATTGGATGGAAGATTTCTTCAGCGCCCCTTGGATGATCACTTCTGCCGGTCCGGATGTCCTCTTCAGTTCCATCGGTGGCTCGGCTGAGTGAAGACGACTAAAGGTAGGATGATCTTCAGGGGATTAGTGTTAGGTTATTTTAAGGGGGGGTTGGGTTAGATTAGGGGTATGTGGGTGGTGGGTTTTAATGTTGGGGGGGTTGTATTTTTCTTTTACAGGCAAAAGAGCTGAATTCTTTGGGGCATGCCCCCACAAAAGGCCCTTTTAAGGGCTGGTAAGGTAAAAGAGCTTTGAACTTTTTAAATGTAGAATAGGGTAGGGCATTTTTTTATTTTGGGGGGTTTGTTATTTTATTAGGGGGCTTAGATTAGGTGTAAGTAGCTTAAAATTGTTGTAATATTTATTAAAATGTTTGTAACTTATTTTTTTATTTTTTGTAACTTAGCTTTTTTATTTTTTGTACTTTAGTTAGTTTATGTAATTGTATTTAATTGTAGTTATTTGTAGTTAATTTATTTAATTTATTTAATGATAGTGTAGTGTTAGGTTTAATTGTAACTTAGGTTAGGATTTATTTTACAGGTAATTTTGTATTTCTTTTAGCTAGGTAGTTATTAAATAGTTAATAACTATTTAATAACTATTCTAACTAGCTAAAATAAATACAAAGTTACCTGTAAAATAAATATAAATCCTAAGATAGCTACAATGTAATTATTAATTATATTGTAGCTATTTTAGGGTTTATTTTACAGGTAAGTATTTAGTTTTAAATAGGAATAATTTATTAAAGTATAGTGTAGTGTTAGGTGTAATTGTAACTTAGGTTAGTTTTTAGTTTACAGGTACATTTCTCTTTATTTTAGCTAGGTAAGCTATTAAATAGTTAATAACTATTTAATAGCTATTGTACCTAGTTAAAATAAATTGAAACGTACCTGTAAAATAAAAATAAATCCTAAGATAGCTACAATATAATTATTATTTAGTTAAGTATTTAGTTTTAAATAGGATTAACTTAGTTAATAATAGAAATATTATTTAGATTTATTTAATTAATATTTAAGTTAGGGGGGTGTTAGGGTTAGTGTTAGACTTAGGTTTAGGGGTTAATAAATTTATTACAGTGGCGGCGGTGTAGGGGGGGCAGGATAGGGGTTAATAAATTTATTACAGTGGCGGCGGTGTAGTGGGGGGCAGGATAGGGGTTAATAAATGTATTATAGGTGGCGACGGTGTAGGGGGGGCAGATTAGGGGTTAATAAATTTAATATAGGTTGCGGCAGGGTCAGGGAGCGGCGGTTTAGGGGTTAAACTATTTATTTATTTGCGGCAAGGTGCGGGATCGGCAGGATAGGGGTTAATAACTTTATTATAGGGGGGGCAGGATAAGGGGTTACTAGGTATCATGTAGGTGGCGGTGGGCTCCAGGAGCGGCGGTTTAGGGGTTAATATGTATAGAGTAGCTTGCGGTGGGCTCTGTGAGCGGCGGTTTAGGGGTTAATCATTTTATTTAGTTGCGGCGGTGTAGGGGGGGACAGATTAGAGGTGTTTAGACTCGGGGTACATGTTAGGGTGTTAGGTGTAGACAGCTCCCATAGAAATCAATGGGATGTCTGGCAGCAGCAAATTTGTACTTTCGCTATGGTCAGACTCCCATTGATTCCTATGGGATCCGCTGCCTCCAGTTTGGAGGTTTGAAAACCAGGTACGCTGGGCCGTAAAAGTGCCGAGCGTACCTGCTAGTTTTTTGATAACTAGCAAAAGTAGTTAGATTGTGCCGCACTTGTGTGCGGAACATCTGGAGTGACGTAAGAATCGATCTGTGTCGGACTGAGTCCGGCGGATCGAAGTTTACGTCACAAAATTCTACTTTTGCCGGTCTGTAGCCTTTGATAACTAAGGCGAATCAGCCTCACCACAAATACGCGGCGGAATTCCAGCGTATTTGAGGTTGACGGCTTGATAACTACCCCCCTATATCTGTTGGTGCTAAAGTGACTTGCTATTGTATGTGTTAAGCTATAAGTTACCTACATATAATACGCTGAATCTCCTAAATATAAAAGATCATTATGATTCAGTGATTACTATATAGATGATATTGATATACCATCTTATTCTAGCTCATTGGTGAATGTCAAAATCTAATCAGTGTAGATAATAAAAAAAAGGTTATGTTTTGTATGAATCAGCCAAAAAACGGCTGTTTATTTTAATAGTGCTGGAATAAATAAAAATAGTAATAAGTGATTCCGTGTACATATATTAGACATTAACGCCTAGATTTAGAGTTTTGTCGGTAAAGACCCACGTAGCTAACGCTGCTTTTTTTCCAGCGCACCCTTAAGACAACGCTGGTATTTAGAGTTGTCTGAAGGGCTGCGTTAGGCTCCAAAAAGGGAGCGTAGAGCATAATTTACCGCCACTTCAACCCTCAATACCAGCGTTGCTTACGGTAGGTAGTGGCTAGCTGGAAAAGCGTGCTTGTGCATGATTCCCCCATAGGAAACAATGGGGCAGTTTGGGCAGAAAAAAAACCTAACACCTGCAAAAAAGCAGCGTTAAGCTCCCAACGAAGCCCATTGTTTCCTATGGGGAAACAGTTTCTAAGTCTGCACCTAACACCCTAACATGTACCCCGAGTCTAAACACCCCTAACCTTACACTTATTAACCCCTAATCTGCCGCCCCCGACATCGCCGACACCTACATTATATTATTAACCCCTAATCTGCCGCTCCGTACTCCGCCGCAACCTACATTATACCTATGTACCCCTAATCTGCTGCCCCTAACATCCCCGACACCTACATAATATTAACCACTAATCTGCCCCCCCCAATGTCGCCGCTACCTTACTACACTTATTAACCCCTAATCTGCCGACCGGACCTCGCCGCTACTCCAATAAATGTATTAACCCCTAAACCGCCGGACTCCCGCCTCACAAACCCTATAATAAATAGTATTAACCCCTAATCTGCCCTCCCTAACATCGCCGCCACCTAACTTCAAGTATTAACCCCTAATCTGCCGACCGGAGCTCGCCGCTACTATAATAAATGTATTAACCCCTAAAGCTAAGTCTAACCCTAACCCTAACACCCCCCTAAGTTAAATATAATTTTAATCTAACGAAATAAAATAAATATTATTAACTAAAGTATTCCTATTTAAAACTAAATACTTACCTGTAAAATAAACCCTAATATAGCTACAATATAACGAATAATTATATTGTAGCTATTTTAGGATTTATATTTATTTTATAGACAACTTTGTATTTATTTTAACTAGGTACAATAGCCAATCAATAGCCAATCAGATTGAGCTCGCATTCTATTGGCTGATCGGAACAGCCAATAGAATGCAAGCTCAATCTGATTGGCTGATTGGATCAGCCAATCGGAGTGAACTTGAATCTGATTGGCTGATTCAATCAGCCAATCAGATTTTTCCTACCTTAATTCCGATTGGCTGATAGAATCCTATCAGCCAATAGGAATTTGAGGGACGCCATCTTGGGTGACATCACATAAAGGAACCGCTCACTTCAGCCAAGACTCTAAATACCGGCGTTAGGAAGATCCCATTGAAAAGATAGGATACGCAATTGGCGTAAGGGGATCTGTGGTATGGAAAAGTCGCGGCTTGGAAGTGAGCGTTAGACCCTTTCCTGGCTGACTCTAAATACCAGTGGGCGACCAAAAGCAGCGTTAGGAGCCCTTAACGCTGCTTTTGACAGCTAACGCCAAACTCTAAATCTAGGCATAAGTGTTTTAATGAATATATTAAGATAAATGCTCCATTAAATGATATATATGAGACTATGTGCTGGTATGTGGTGAAAGTAGAATATAAAAATTATTAATGTGTAACTTACTAAAATATAATACTAATAGGAGCAATTGGTGTATCTAAAATATTATTAATCTAATAATGTTTGTGTTGTGTGAATGTGTAGATATGAAGAAGTATGGTTTATATAGTATGTATACACTTCATAGAATGTCCCAATATAGACTATAGGAGTGCAATGAAGCCATGTCTATAAATATATACTGTCATAAAGAACTTTCTATTACCTATCCTACTTGGAGTGCCGAAGACTCTTTTGTTTCCACACTATATATATATATATATATATATATATATATATATAGAGGATGGTAATGATTATATAGTAAATATATATATATATATATATATATATATATATATATACATATAACTAAAACAGCTACAAAGTATGTCATAGTTCCAACATGGTGAAATATACCAAGAGTCTTCCTTGATGTATAAAACTAACTGTACTCAATAAAACTAGGTTAAAACCACCATTACTAAGTGTATGGTTAACTTAATCCTGTCTCTATTGATATGATGACCTATAATAGCCAATGTTGTATGCAAGGATTATGGTGACATGATTAACTCCCAAATGGTGTACAATGGATTAGAAGGTACGAAAGGAGTGCAGAAAATTAAAAAGCAGCCATATCTATGTTTTCGTTTAACCCTGCTGGAAAGAGGGTATCAAATTTATAAATCCATTAGGTTTCCCTCTGGCATAGGTTCTTAAACCTATTGATACCCTGTTTGTAAGGAATCCTTTCCAGAGGGGTAATCCGAAATTGGCATTTATAACCAAAGTGGCACTGTACATGGTGTTGTGATACACTATGTTTGAGGCTTCCCTTATCAACATTTCTATAGTGTTAACCCCATCTATTTCTAACTTACCTGATAGTCCTACCTAAATATTGGGCCCCACATACACAAGTGAGTAAATATATTACATAATTTGAGCTACAATCCAATCTATTTTTTAGTCGGTAAGTGTAACCTGAGGAAGTGGATGTAACACTAGTAGCCCCCATGTGTAATATATTTACACAAATTACATCTTTTTATTCTACATCTGAATGATCCTTTGTGCTGATAACTATTATTATTAGTAAGGCCTCCTATTTTAGAGACTTTTTTTAGACATTAACGGCTAGATTTAGAGTTTGGCGTTAGCCATCAAAAGCAGCGTTAAGGGGTCCTAACACTGCTTTTTACCGCCCGCTGGTATTTAGAGTAAGCCAGGAAAGGGTCTACCGCTCACTTTCTATCCGTGACTCCAGGGTACCGCAGATCCCCTTACGTCAATTGTGTATCCTATCTTTTCTATGGGATTTGCCTAACGCTGGTATTTGGAGTCTTGGAACAAGTGAGCGTTAGACACTCTACCGACAAGACTCCTACCGACAAAAAGATAGTTAGCGTTAGGAAGATCCCATTGAAAAGATAGGATACGCAATTGGCGTAAGGGGATCTGCGGTATGGAAAAGTCGCGGCTTGAAAGTGAGCGTTAGACCCTTTCCTGGCTGACTCTAAATACCAGTGGGCGACCAAAAGCAGCGTTAGGAGCCCTTAACGCTGCTTTTGACGGCTAACGCCAAACTCTAAATCTAGGTGTCAGTGTTTTAATGAATATATTAAGATAAATGCTCCATTAAGTGATCTATATGAGACTATGTGCTGGTATGTGGTGAAAGTAGAATATAAAAATTATTAATGTGTAACTTACTAAAATATAATACTAATAGGAGCAATTGGTGTATCTAAAATATTATTAATCTAATAATGTTTGTGTTGTGTGAATGTGTAGATATGAAGAAGTATGGTTTGTATAGTATGTATACACTTCATAGAATGTCCCAATATAGAATATAGGAGTGCAATGAAGCCATGTCTATAAATATATACTGTCATAAAGAACTTTCTATTACCTATCCTACTTGGAGTGCCGAAGACTCTTTTGTTTCCGCACTATATATATATATATATATATATATATATATATATATATATATATATATATATATATATATATATAGGATGGTAATGATTATATAGTAAATATATATATATATATATATATATGTATATATATATATATATATATATATATATATATATATATATATATATATATATATATATATATATATATATATATATATACATACATACATATAACTAAAACAGCTACAAAGTATGTCATAGTTCCAACATGGTGAAATATACCAAGAGTCTTCCTTGATGTATAAAACTAACTGTACTCAATAAAACTAGGTTAA
Organism: Bombina bombina; assembly: GCF_027579735.1. Taxonomy (NCBI): domain Eukaryota; kingdom Metazoa; phylum Chordata; class Amphibia; order Anura; family Bombinatoridae; genus Bombina; species Bombina bombina. The sequence continues at coordinate 1,184,170,528 of NC_069499.1, forward strand.
AACCACCATTACTAAGTGTATGGTTAACTTAATCCTGTCTCTATTGATATGATGACCTATAATAGCCGATGTTGTATGCAAGGATTATGGTGACATGATTAACTCCCAAATGGTGTACAATGGATTAGAAGGTACGAAAGGAGTGCAGAAAATTAAAAAGCAGCCATATCTATGTTTTCGTTTAGCCCTGCTGGAAAGAGGGTATCAAATTTATAAATCCATTAGGTTTCCCTCTGGCATAGGTTCTTAAACCTATTGATACCCTGTTTGTAAGGAATCCTTTCCAGAGGGGTAATCCGAAATTGGCATTTATAACCAAAGTGGCACTGTACATGGTGTTGTGATACACTATGTTTGAGGCTTCCCTTATCAACATTTCTATAGTGTTAACCCCATCTATTTCTAACTTACCTGATAGTCCTACCTAAATATTGGGCCCCACATATACAAGTGAGTAAATATATTACATAATTTGAGCTACAATCCAATCTATTTTTTAGTCGGTAAGTGTCACTTTCTACCCGCGACTCCAGGCTACCGCAGATCCCCTTACGTCAATTGTGTATCCTATCTTTTCTGTGGGATTTGCCTAACGCTGGTATTTGGAGTCTTGGAACAAGTGAGCGGTAGACCCTCTACCGACAAGACTCCTACTGACAAAAAAAGTTTTATGGGTTAACGCGGGAGTATAAAGCTCTTAACTACTGTGCTACAAAGTACACTAACACCCATAAACTACCTATGTACCCCTTAACCGAGGCCCCCCACATCGCAAACACTATAATACATTTTTTTAACCCCTAATCTGCCGACCAGACACCGCCGCCACCTACATTATCCCTATGAACCCCTAATCTGCTGCCCCTAACATCGCTGACACCTATATTATATTTATTAACCCCTAATCTGCCCCCCCCAACGTCGCCGCTACCTAACTACAATTATTAGTTTATTTAATTGTATTTTAGTTTAGCTAATTGTGGGTAATTTATTTAATTAATTTAATGATAGTGTAGTGTTAGGTTTAATTGTAACTTAGCTTAGGATTTATTTTACATGTAATTTTGAAATTATTTTATCTAGGTAGCTATTAAATAGTTATTAACTATTTAATAGCTATTGTACCTAGTTAAAATAAATACAAAGTTGCCTGTAAAATAAATATAAATCCTAAAATAGATACAATGTAATTATTATTTATATTGTAGCTATATTAGGGTTTATTTTCTAGGTAAGTATTTAGTTTTAAATAGGATTAATTTATTTAATTATAGGAATATTATTTTGTTTAATTTAAATTATATTTATGTTTGGGGGTGTTAGGGTTAGACTTAGGTTTAGGGGTTAATACATTTATTATAGTAGCGGCGACGTTGCAGGCGGGAGATTAGGGGTTAATAATTGTAGGTAGGTGGCGGTGATGTTAGGGAGGGCAGATTAGGGGTTAATACAATTTATTCTAGTGTTTGCGAGGCAGGAGTGTGGCGGTTTAGGGGTTAATACATTTATTATAGTGGCAGCGATGTCCGGTTGGCAGATTAGGGGTTAATACTTGTAGTTAGGTTGCAACAACGTTGGGGGGGGGCAGATTAGGGGTTAATAAATATAATGTAGGTGTCGGTGATGTTAGGGGCAGCAGATTAGGGGTTCATAGGGATAATGTAGGTGACGGTGGTGTCCGGAGCGGCAGATTAGGGGTTAATAGTATAATGCAGGTGTCAGCGATAGCGGGGGTGGCAGATTAGGGGTTAATAAGTGTAAGGTTAGGGATGTTTAGACTCGGGGTTCATGTGAGGGTGTTAGGTGCAGACTTAGAAAGTGTTTCCACATAGGAAACAATGGGGCTGCGTTAGGAGCTTAACGCTGCTTTTTTACAGGTGTTAGGTTTTTTTCAGCCCAAACTGCCCCATTGTTTCCTATGGGGAAATCGTGCACAAGCACGTTTTGCCAGCTTACCGCTACCGTAAGCAACGCTGGTATTGAGGGTTGAAGTGGCGTTAAATTCTGCTCAACGCTCACTTTTCTGAGCCTAACGCAGCCATTCAGACAACTCTAAATACCAGCGTTGTTTAAAGGGTGCGCTGGGAAAAAAAGCAGTGTTAGCTACGCGGGTCTTTACAGACAAAACTCTAAATCTAGGCGTATGATTTTACTTGGAGCTACTTTCTGTTTAATAGTTGGGGCTCTCCTATATGTGATATTGGGTCGATCTTCTAAAATTCCCTTTAATATAGGATCTTTCTTGAGGAGATACCAGTGCTTGTTAAGTATTTTCCTTATAGCTTTATAGTTTAAATTGTAGTTGGTAATGAATTTCTTAGATTTAAGCCAGTACTCTCATTATGTGAACAGAAGCCTGAGGAAACAGACAACAGTCTGAGAAACGCGTTGCATGTTGTTCTTTTATGTGTCAGAGTCATATGGTTTGCATCTGAATTTTATATACCCTTAAATTGTGTTGTTTTTTTTTTAAAACTTCTACTGAGAGTCTGAGCCTACTTTTTATTCACTGAAGACATCGGGGACACCGGTATTAACGCTGCTACAGTGAGCTGGGACACTGCAAGTTCCCAGTCTGCCCCATTGGGTGCTGCTCCACTTGTGAGTATCCATTTGGCATTTGTATTATCCTTTTTACATCTACTATATCACACTAGGGGGCGCCTTTGTTGTGTGATTATATTCACAGTGAAAGTTTGTATCCTGACCGTTTGCCTGGCAAAGAGCTGACTCTAGATTGGGTGTGATCAACACAGGATCTACTGTTTGAACAAAGCAGTAAGAATAATAACATCAAGAGGACTCTTACCTTTGGATCCATTTAAGGACTAACATTGTGATCAGATAAAAGACTCTAGCACTATTTGTGCAGATACTCATTACTATACTGTCTAATAACATATTCTATATGTTGAATAATTTTCATTCCCTACAGCTGTTAGTGTGCATTTATTGGTCAAATCTATTCATGCATTTTTGATATTGGGATTTATTATAAGAACTTCTATTGTTGTATATGGTTATTTATTTTGCGCCCGATAGAGTTGACAGTGTGTTCAGCATCATACACCTCAGTGTATGATATAGTTAGTGCAATTAATAAAGGCTATAATTTTTACAGTATTTTTTTATTGCATAAAGGCACTCTGCTCACCCGAGCCTGAGCATGCCACAGACTGACAGCCTATGGCGCTCCTTACTGGCTTACTGACATGCTCTGCTGTTAGAGGAACAAGAAATGTTGGTTGCTTATAAAAGGGGAAATCATAGAGTTAATTTTGCAACTAAGTTTCAGTGGATAAAATGTACTACTGGAAAATGAAGAAGCAGAAAATATACAAAATCTGAAACATGCAGCCAGTAGTCTCCAAAGCATTTTGCCACAAGCACCTGCATTAAAAGCTTGTTACATACATCAGCATTAACATTTGAAATATCTCATACTATTGACCAGTTTACCTGCTAATTATTTGAAGGAACAGTAGCTAATCTGCTCACATCTTTATATTACAAAAAAAGTAAACGTGTGATTGGTGCAAGTATTGGCTGATTAATAATAAAGTTCATATTTGTAGGGTTCAGTAAACATTCCATCTGCTCCCCTCCCTCTCACAATCCTCTGCTCATCAACAGCAGCTCCCAAATATACTTAGTGCTGAAACATTCCTGCAATCAAACTGCCTCAGTAAGCAGGGTGATAGAGAAGTCGACGGGGACTAACTCTTAATAGAGGGCGCTATTGGTTAAATACAAGAAATATAAATAGAACTAAAACAATGGTATATTCAAATCAAAATGTGTCTGTATGTAATATACAACCTAAAAAAGTGAGAATATATAGTGAAATAAAAATGCTAATACAAAAATGTTAACAAACATATGCCTAGATTACGAGTTTGGCGTTAGCCTTAAAAAGCAGCGTTGAGAGGTCCCAACGCTGCTTTTTAACACCTGCTGGTATTACGAGTCAGGCAGGTACAGGTGTACTCACTTCTCTTCCGTGGCTCGAGGCTACCGCAAATCCCCTTACGTCAATTGCGTATCCTATCTTTTTAATGGGTATTACGAGTCTTGGAAGAAGTGAGCGGTAGACCCTCTCCTGTCAAGACTCCTACCGCATTTAAAAGTCAGTAGTTAAGAGTTTTATGGGCTAACGCCGGAACATAAAGCTCTTAACTAAAGTGCTAAAAAGTACACTAACACCCATAAACTACCTATTAACCCCTAAACCGAGCCCCCCCCCACATCGCAAACACTATAATAATTTTTTTTAACCCCTAATCTGCCAACCGGACATCGCCGCCACATACATTATACCTATGAACCCCTAATCTGCTTCCCCTAACATCGCTGACACCTACATTATATTTATTAACCCCTAATCTGCCGCCCCCATTGTCGCCGCCACCTTCCTACAATTATTAACCCCTAATCTGCCTGACCGGACATCGCCGCCACTATAATAAATGTATTAACCCCTAAACTGCTGCACTCCCGCCTTGCAAACACTACTTACATTTTTATTAACCCCTAATCTGCCTGCCCTAACATCACTGACACCTACTTACATTTATTAACCCCTAATCTGCCACCCCTAACGTCACTGCTACTATATTAAAGGTATTAACCCCTAAACCTAAGTCTAAACCTAACCCTTCCCCCCCTAACTTAAATATAATTTAAATTAAACAAAATAAATTTAACAAAATTAAATAAATTATTCCTATTTAAAACTAAATACTTACCGATAAAATAAACCCTAAGCTAGCTACAATATAACTAAATTGTAGCTAGCTTAGGATTTATATTTATTTCACAGGCAACTTTGTATTTATTTTAACTAGGTACAATAGTTATTAAATAGTTATTAACTATTTAATAACTACCTATCTAAAATAAGTACAAAATTACCTGTAAAATAAATCCTAACCTAAGTTACAATTACACCTAACACTACACTATCATTAAACTAATTACCTAAACTAACTACAATGAAATACAATTAAATTCAATAAACTAAATTACGAAAAAAAACAAACACTAAAAAAAAAGTAAAAAAAAAAATTGTTCAAAAAAATAAAACAAAACTTAAAAAAATCTTAGCACCCAGGTGGGAAAGTGCTTAGCACTCAAAGGGTTAAAAGGACATTGAACCCAATTTTTTTCTTTTGTGATTCAGATAGAGCATGAAATTTTAAACAAATTTCTAATTTACTCCTTTTATCAAATTTTCTTCATTCTCTTGGTATCTTTATTTGAAATGCAAGAATGTAAGTTTAGATGCCGGCCCATTTTTGGTGAACAACCTGGGTTGTTCTTGCTGATTGGTGGATAAATTCATCCACCAAAAAAAAGTGCTATCCAGAGTTCTGAACCAAAATATAAGCTTAGATGCCTTCTTTTTCAAAAAAAGATAGCAAGAGAATGATGAAAAATGTATAATAGGAGTAAATTAGAAAGTTGTTTAAAATTGCATGCTCTATCTGAATAACGAAAGAAAAAAATTGGGTTCAGTGTCCCTTTGCAGAAAGATATGTATACATTTTGGAGAAACATATGCTGCCATCCAGACAATGGCCCATATTTATCAAGCTCCGTACGGAGCTTGAAGGGCCGTGTTTCTGGTGAGTCTTCAGACTCGCCAGAAACAGCAGTTATAAAGCAGAGGTCACAAACACCGCTGCTCCATAACCTGTCCGCCTGCTCTGAGCAGGCAGACACACATTGCTGGAAATCAACCCGATCGAGTACGATCGGGTTGATTGACACCCCCTGCTGGCGGCTGATTGGCCGCGAGTCTGCAGGGGGCGGCGTTGCACCAGCAGCTCTTGTGAGCTGCTGGTGCAATGCTTAATACAGCGAGCGTATTGCTCGCCGTATTCAGCGAGGTCTTGCGGGCCTGATCCGCAGTGTCGGATAAGGTCCGCCAGACCTTGATAAATAGAGCCCAATGTCTTTTCCAGGGACATCCCTGCATTTTAAAGCAGTCATCAGATTTGAAATGAGTGTATATTTTAAAAAATACATTAAATTCACAAAGTACAACATCAAATAATGTGTTAAAAATGTGTTTTCAATAAAGCACAGGGTGAATTTAATTTTCTTTCTATACCGTCTCAACTTTTTCGGAATTGGGGTTATAGATGTGTCCACAGTTGGACTAAACATTCAATAATAAACATAAAACTGAAAGAAAGTAGAAGAGGGAAAAACGTGGACAGAAGAAAATGATAGAAGTAAAGAATACATTTTGTGCAGAGATAAAGGAGAAGTGAAAGTAAATTAAGCAATTAACCTTTCTTTCCCTGGATAGGTGAGAGATATTGCTAGCTGAAGAGTTACTGCCAACAAATGGCTCCTGATACAGTATAAACAAGCAATAGATTAAGGAATGCACCAATGAACTGATTTTCCATATATATCAGGAGTAATATCCACACATCTCAAGGTTAAATAATTCCCATTTGTAGGGGTGAAGTACGTATCATAGGTCAAAAGTAGAGGTATTGGGTTTCTATGGTTGGAGAAAGCATTGAGACCTTGCAAAAGTTTGTTTTTGAAAGAAATAGCAGCTTTGGAGAGAAAATGATTTTCTATGTGGAGTAGATTGCCTCTTTCATAGAGTCAAGGTAATGGATTTCACTTTGTCTGCATAACGTGAACAGCAGATTGAAATTACTTCCTGGTCAGTAGGTGAGCAATGGAGAGGTGTCATCTTTTCCGTCTGTAAAATCTGTACTGAAGCCAATGAACGAAGAATGGCCATACAAGTATTAAGAGGAGGGTCCGGGATGGGATAGGAAGAAAGCCCCACAGCTTCTGTGTGTAAAAATAAAGAAAAGTATTAATAGTATAAATATATTTTATTTCACATAGCAATAAACATCTTTGTATCAATACTATGCACAGCAGTCTTATACCAATGTGCAATACTTTCCTCATTAAAGTGGTATTATGACTGGCTGTCTTCAACAGAAACACTCAGCTGTATAAAACTGATATACACAAATGTCTAAGACAGCAACTTTGTGTGTTAATGTAAGACAGATACCCACTGTTCTTTGTCTTACACTGATATGCACATCTGTCTTGCACTGTTTCAAACGGATGCACAACACCAATGTGCATAGCTCACTAACTTCCTTACACTGATATGCATAGCTCTTTAATTGGTCGAAACATCTGTCCATGTTACACTGATCTGCAAGGCAATATCATAATGGCTCACATAGCTGTTTTTCCTACAGACAAACAGATGTGCATTTCAGTTTAACACTGATACATATGCAAAAGGCTCATAGCTCTGCGCTTTTCATTCACAAAAAATGTTTTTTACACTCATACAAGTAACTGATTCATTGATGTTTGTATTAGGCTAATGTTTATCCCTATGCAGGGCTCACTTCCATCTTCCAAAGCAGTCACACAAATGCACAATTTTGTGTGCTAGGGCATATTTAGTTGTTGTGCACATTTCATTAATGTTAACCGTTGTCTATAATACACTGATTAGCTCTGATCTATGATCAACATGGTTTTCTGATATTTAATATGGATAACATACCGTGTTTTTACAGGATCTCTTGGGATGTATAGTCAGCTTCTGTTCCTACAAAGAATATGATTTTAAAGGTTATCAGATAACTGAGGATCATTGTTTAACTAAGCTGCTTTGTGTTTCTAATCAAATTCTTATATTGTAGTGCTACACTCCTCCTTGTAGAGTGGCGTGATTAATTAACAATGATGTAGTAACAGCCAAGTGCTTAACTGGTTGGCATCACATATCATAAACTGTACACTAATATCAATGTAGGCAAATACATGTTTTTGTTATAATAACAAGCTTTCTCAGATTAGTGGCATTTACACTCACGGACAGACACAAACAGCTAGGGGCTGGATTATTAGCATAAAAATAACAGAAGTGCTGATAGTAATCCTTGATTAGTTAAAAAACAAACAAAAAACTTGCAGCTCACAAGTAAGATTTGAAGGCTTTTCCCCCTATATTTAAACACATACAGCAAGATTACAAGTTGCGCGGTATGTATTTTCCATGCGCAATATAGTCTTTTTGCAAGCAATTTTCATTGCGCAGATATTACAAGTCTTGAAAAATCACGATTACGTATTCGCCTTTCACGTAACAATCCGTTCAGCGCTCGAAGAGCTGTAAGATAATGGTTTTCCACAACCCAGAGGCAGAACTTTTCTTCACTTTCTGCAATGCAAAGCGTAGAAAAAAAATCCCTGAGAACCAACCAGTCAACAATAAATGCCCTGCTGCTTTGCAGCCTTGCTTCATATTTGACTGTTCAGACTCTTCAAAACAGCCCTTTGTTTTGGATGCACTTACAAAGTGCAGCCTGAGCTCAGTGCTCCTTGAAGAGAACAGTCTAATGTGGAGCAGTGCTGCAAACCAAAAGAGCTAATAGTAACTGCATGTGTCCCATTCTGTCTGCATACATGCTGCATTTTCTGCAATGACATCTCAGATCACAGCATGTTCTGCCTTGGGGAGTTTCACAAAACACTTAAAAAATACATCACAAAGTACAGTTACACTCATATTAACACTGTCTAATAAAAAGTATGTTAAAAAAATATTGCACATAAAAGTTATAAGGGTTCAAAGATATGCAATCTTGGGTATTAGAAAATAAAAGCCAACGCACGGATTTTACATTGACATACATACACATACATAGAGAATGCATTTATATGTATAGACTCTAGAGATATGTTTAACTATGGAGATAATGAAAATATTTTTTACATTACAATCTTATGCATATTAAACAATATCTCAGAGGGATTTTCAAAGAGATATTTGCATATAGATCTTGAGATATCTAGACATATATAAATATTCATATACATATCTCGCTATAAATAAATATATCAGTCCAAAAATCATCACATATATAGAGAAATATTTATTTAAAAATAAACAGAACATATTCCGTTACAAAAACATTTTCACAATATGAAATATTCGCATTTTCATGTACACTTTTCGAGGAGAATATGTCATGGGCTTTGCGCAACAGATTAGGGTTTTAATTCGTTATTTTCTATTTGTCTTCTCTATTGACTTCCATGGGGAATGCGTGAACACGCACGTGATTTGGCTCTTTGCATTACACAGCTTAATGCGCACAAGATAAGTTATTTTGCAACTTGTAAACCTGCACAATCAAAAATGTGCAAAAACCTAAATGCGAGACTTGTAATCTTGCTGATAAAGTTGTAAGCACTGTAAAAACGACATGCTTGACCTTTAATGGGCCTTTAATATAGCTTGATGTCTGTTGAATAATAAAGAGAGGAACTTATATCAGTGCTGTGGACATTTACCTTTTTACCTGTTGTGATTGGGGGATCTAGGCAGAGTCCCTGTCTTCACCTGCACTAACACGCCTAATAGCTGCTGTTTGGTGATTTGCAAGACCTTTAATATAGAGTATACTGAATGTTTTTCCCTATATGGCAAGCTATAATAACACAGTGGCACGTTCTACCCTAATTTGAGAAAGAGAGGTTTTGTATGTGTGTATAAATAATGTACCTTTTATGATAAAAACTTCCCATCTTCTTGGAAATAGATAGGTAGATGTAGATCTATAGAATATATCTCAATTTCATGACTATGAATATTTTTTCATTACAGGTTTTGGTAAAACTACAAAATAAATCTGCTCATAAAAACATACTATGTAGTAGATTGAATTGGGCAGAGCAATAAGGACCACACCATTGAAAAGAATGCAGCATAACCCAAATGGAGTAAAAATGCACTCATGTACTCCAGTTTACTGCTCAGCCTGCTGAAAATCCTTTATTTTTTAAAGTCTGGACAAGGCTGTAGCTGTAATATCTGGCAGACCTTGCACAGATTTGCTAGGGGGAGGGAGTTTCTAAGGGAAAAGTAGGGAGGAAAATATGGAAAAGGAAACAGCCCTGGAGATTCACAGCAACAGGAAAGCGGGAGTGGAAAGCAGGCAGTAGCTCCTTTAGCATAAAAATATCAGCTAACTTAGAGACATATATAAATAAAATAGGCTTTATATCATTCAGTACATTTTACAGTTTGTGTAACTACATAGAGACCAGCACTTTTTTGCAACAGCCTGCACTCTGCAGAAAGTGTGTAGTAGAAGTAAACTGATCCATTACTAACTGGTCCTGCAGGGCAGAATACAGCCAGACCAACCCCTCAGTCCCTTCACAAGGTCACCCTGCATGATAGTCTGCTTGAGGTCTGAGCAGCTAATAGCATTGCAAACAGTAGCAGGGGCCACAGCCAATAGGACATGTGAGAGACATGCTGCTGGAGGGTAAGGGAACTGTCTGCCTACAACTAAAGCAAAACAATAAAATGACTAATTCTTGGGGGGGCATTCACCCCTCCCTACTCCGGGTGTCCATGCTGGTTGGAGAATGAAATGCACATAAAAGAAAAAAAAATGAATGAAGTGAATGAATGACAATAACATGTTTAAATGTTTGACATTTCAGTTCCTTGAAGAAGCAAAGTGACCTAATGGCCGGGATGTATTTAATTGATCTTTATTACGTTATCATTACCTGTAGGACTTTTTCCAGGCTTTCTATTCGATGATATAGACTCTGCATTGATGCCTGTAAAGTCTGTACTGTAGCCAGGATCTGAGGGCTCAGCTCATTTGATGGTCTTCTAAAAGTTCTGTGTGATCCACTAGATATATTGGTGCTGCTTGTTCCAGTGGTATGTTCCTGAGACTTTTGCACTAAATAGGAGACGACAGAGAAAAAATATTTCTTAGTTGTATAGTTTTAATTGCTTAGCAGCATTCATCAACGGAGGTAGCTTATTTCCTACCAGAATGCACAGTCAATATAACCTACTCAAACACAAACACATTATAGATAAATAGCATTTAATAAAACAATATAAATCACCTGACCTCTTACTTTAGTAAAAACTTATCTACATGACAAGAAATGAAAACTTCAAAGTAATTATCTTTTTTTTTTTTGTTTTCTTGGTTAATCATGGAACTAATTCACATAAATCACTTTATTTCTATATATCAATTAATTACAGCAGTGCAATTTAATTTGGATATACAGAAAAAATACACTAAATAAAACAGTAACATTTTATATGTGATGCAGAATAGACTAAAGAAACATTATTCCAAATGCAGCTTCCACAGTACCATGTGTCTGAGAAGCATAGGGGATAATTACAATCCTTTAGGAAAACGTACTTTTGATTTTCTACAGAAAAGCTCCATTAAAGTCTATAGAGGTTTTGCACATAAAACAGTTTGTTTTTCTAAATGATTGTAATCAGCCCCATAGTTAGATGCCAATATTGTTTCTTTACACATTTCTGCTATGGGTGTCTGCTGATGTGAAGTCCAAAAGCTTAGCACCGCTCTCTTCTGCTTTATCGAGCTCTCTGCTGTCTTGCTGGTGGTTATCATTCAGAATGACCCTCAACAGCAATATCACAACTATCAAAATGTTGCAACAACAATGTCACTTGCCAGAATTTGGCTGCACTTATGTTCCTGACAGAAGAATGTTTGGACTGACATTGCTGTAAGAGGGCAAATAGAATGAAGGTGTAAACCCATTGGATGATAGAGAAATGCAACACTAACACCAAAACATGAACTCTCATTATATTACTATTTGCAGCCACTAAGCCTATCCCTAACCTCAATCCTCATACCCAGCAGCGATAATATTCCCAGCATCCCTGGAAATTGACTGCATCGTGGCCATGACGTTGTGGCTAAATAAGCCACCAAAATTCTGACCTAAACACTTGAGAGAAAGCCTGAGCTAACTCCTGTGCCAGTGATGGGCCATCTACCATATGCATACTGTTTCCTCTACCCACAACTACGACAACCAATTCTGGATTCTTGGATGGTCATTCCCACCAAAAAACAGAAGCTGTAGCTTTTAAAACATTATGGAATGCTTGCCCAGACACCAATAAGAGAGGAATGCTTGCCCAGAAACCAGTAAGAGAGGAATTCTTGCCCAGACACCAGTAAGAAAGGAATGCTTGCCCATACTCCAGTAAGAGAGGAATGCTTGCCCATACTCCAGTAAGAGAGAAATGCTTGCCCAGACTCTAGTAAGAGACACATGCTTGCCCAGACTCTAGTAAGAGACACATGCTTGCCCAGACTCTAGTAAAAGAGAAATGCTTGCCCAGACTCCAGTAAGAGAGAAATGCTTGCCCAGACTCCAGTAAGAGAGAAATGCATGCCCAGACTCTAGTAATAGACACATGCTTGCCCAGACTCCAGTAATAGAGAAATGCTTGCCCAGACTCCAGTAAGAGATAAATGCTTGCCCAGACTCCAGTAAGAGAGGAATGCTTGCCCAGACTCCAGTAAGAGAGGAATGCTTGCCCAGACTCCAGTAAGAAAGGAATTCTTGTCCAGACTGCAGCAAGAGAGGAATGCTTGCCCATACTCCAGTAAGAGAGGAATTCTTTCCCAGACTCCAGTAAGAGAGGAATGCTTGCCCAGACTCCAGTAAGAGAGGAATGCTTGCCAAGACTCCAGTAAGAGAGGAATGCTTGCCCTGACTCCAGTAAGAGAGGAATGCTTGCCCATACTCCAGTAAGAGAGGAATGCTTGCCCAGACTCCAGTAAGAGAGGAATGTTTGCCCAGCCTCCAGTAAGAGAGGAATGTTTGCCCAGACTCCAGTAAGAGTGGAATGCTTGCCCATACTCCATTAAGAGAGGAATGCTTGCCCATACTCTAGCAAGAGGAAATGCTTGCCCAGACTCCAGTAAGAGAGGAATGCTTGCCCAGACTCAAGTAAGAGAGGAATGCTTGCCCAGACTCCAGCAAGAAAGAAATGATTGCCCAGACTCCAGTAAGAGAGGAATGCTTGCCCAGACTACAGTAAGAAAGAAATGCTTGCCCAGACTCCAGTAAGAGAGGAATGCTTGCCCAGACTCCAGTAAGAGTGGAATGCTTGCCCAGACTCCAGTAAGAGAGGAATGCTTGCCCAGACTCCAGTAAGAGAGGAATGCTTGCCCAGACTCCAATAAGAAAAGGAAAAATATGTCCAGGTTAAATCTCATTCAGGTAAGAGAAATTGTGATGTTAGCAAAAGATGGCTTCATTTAGGAAAAAATGTAATCTAACTAAGACCACTTGAACAAAATAGTTAAGCAACTCATAAAACCAGAAAGTAACTGAGGTCATATAAGCTAGTGGGGTCAAGTAGGATATGAAGCTCAAAGGTTTACAGAGCCAATAAAGAGCAGACTTAGATCTCTATAATGTATATGTATTTGGGGTACAAAATCAATAACACTGTTTTTATCATTCGCAAAAAAAACATGTTTCATCCAGTGTTTTGTAAGGCTTCAGTAACCAGTCAAATAACAATGGGAAGAGAGTGCCTCCCTGTTGTGTCTGACTTTAAATTGGAAAATATGGTGGGGTTAAACGGGAAAAATGCAAGAAGTTCACAGGAGTGCTATGAAGTGTCCTGAATGCTAAGTATCAAACAGCTCTATTGAATGCCTTATGAACGGTTATACTAAGACTGCAGACAGGAAGCAGAGCTCTCATTATATTAGTTACAAACAAAACACTCAGTCTCCGGATATAATTCAAATAAATAAATAAATCTTAAAACTTGTACACATAATAGTGAAGGACTCACAATGTACTGCAAATACTCTAATAGAAACTGAAAAGAAACTTCATAGAGCAGAATAATAAAACCCAAGGTGGAAAGAAGCACAACCTAAATAAGCCTACAGTGTTCAAAATGAAAGAATATAACACATTTGTATTAATATATTGATGTGTTTAATGTCTCTTTAATTACCTCTATCTAATGACCACACTCAAAATCCTTCTCTTAAACCATCCAGTTTCTATGTATTAGAGATTTTATTTGTATATGGAGCAATTCTAAAAGCATCAAAATGTAAGGCTTCTTGTTACAATGATATATCTTTGCAGCAGCAAGTAGTGTCCAGCACAATGTGAGAGCACAGTGGTGCAAATCTGTCTGAGGTTGTACACCAACAACCTCACAGCATACAAATGTGAAAAGTCCAAAAGACAGCAGCACTCACAAATTTGTACAAAAGTTCATATATTTATTGGAGTCTCCCCATGGTACACAAATCAAAACAACGTTTCGGGCCTGTTGCCCTTAATCATGACATGGGGAGACTCCAATAAATAAATTATTTATTATAATAAATGATATATCTTTGACCAATGCTGTCCAATATAGAGCCCCGGGACCAGTTTGCAGCCCTCCAGTATATTTGTTTGACCCTCCCCATTTTGCAATCCCATACTAATTCTCTCCTGCTCTGCAGCTGGCTCATTCCTGTCCTCTCTCTATGTATATGTACAGTAAGTTTTTTTAGCATTTATCAACTTTTATAATTTGTAATTCTGAATACACTTTTTATGCTTCAATTAATATATACCTAGATTACGAGTTTTGTGCTAAACAGGGTGCAAAACTAACGCCAAAAAAGTTGGGTTATTTCACCCTCCATTGCTCTGCCATTACGAGTTACTTAAAAGCCTCCGTGTGCATGCGATATGGTGGCATTAAGCTCCATACCGCACAAAATCCAAGGACTGCTTTGATGTGCTTGTGCACGCTTTCCCCCATAGACATCAATGGAGAGTGTCAGAAAAAAACCTAACACCTGCGATCATGGAATGAAAATTCTCCGTAACGCAGCCCCATTGATGTCTATGGGGAAAAAAAGTTAAACACCCCTAATCTGCTGCCCCTGAAATCGCCGACACTAATAAAAGTTATTAACCCCTATTCCGCCGCTCCCCGACATTACCGCCACTATAATAAAGTTATTAACCCCTATTCCCTCCTCTCCCCGACATCGCTGACACTATAATAAAGTTATTAACCCCTAAACCTCCGGCCTCCCACATCTCCGCCACTAAATAAACCTATTAATCCCTAAACCTCCGGCCTCCCACATATCAGCCACTAAATAAACCTATTAACCCCTAAACTGCCGGCCCCCACATCTCCACAACTAAATAAACCTATTAACCCCTAAACCGCCGTCCCCCACATCTCCGCAAATAAACCTATTAACCCCTAAACCGCCGCCCCCCCCCACAAAGCAAAACACTAAATTAAACTATTAACCCCTAAATCTTCATCCATCGCGGGGGCATCTTCTATCTTCATCCCGGCTGTTTAAATCAGCCAATAGGATTTCAGTAGCTCTCATCCAATTGGCTGTTTTGAACAGCCAATAGGATTTTAGAAGCTCTCATCCTATTGGCTGATTTGAATTTGAAGAATCAAATCAGTCAATAGGAATGCAAGGTATGCCATGTTGAAACAGCTACCTTGCATTGAAGCTTCAGTGTACGGCGGGAATCGTATGAAGAGGACACTCTGCTCTAGATGTATTTAATAATCCCAATGTGGGTGGGCGGCAGATTAGGGGTTAATAGGTGTAATATAGTGTTTGCGATGCGGGAGGGTGGCGGTTTAGAGGTTAATAGGTAGTTTTTGGGTGTCAGTGTACTTTGTAACACTTTAGTTATGAGTTTTGTGAAACATTTTTGTGGCACAAAACTCATAACTACTAGTGTCAGATGGAAATATGGATCGTGTCGGTATAGGCTGTAACACAAGCTTTTTAGCCTCACCGCACAAACTGTAATACCGGCGCTATGAAAATCCCATGCAAAAACGTCATTTTTTTTAGTGAGGAATGGATGCTGCGTTACAAGCTAAAATGCTTACGGTATAGCTATACCGACACGACTCGCAATAGCTGCGTTACTGCTTTTACTCTGAAATTGCCATTTTTTCAGCGTTAAAAGCCGTAACGCAAAACTCATAATCTATCTGATAATTCTTAACATTTGTTTCCCAGAATAGATAAAGAAAGTAAGAAACACAAAATCCAATATGGCACATTACTTGTAAAGGGGGGTATTTGACCTTTACAATACAACAGACATTTAATTGTGATGTGACTAAATTATCCCACTCATTGCTGCTTAAAACTTCAACCATAATTACGGGAAAGAGAATAATTGACCTATTTGATGCATTAATGACTTTTATACACAGCTTGATGCAAACTCTTACCTATCCTTTTTCTTGACATTGCTATTGAGATTTGTTAATAGGTCTTAACTTATAACTAAAATGAAAATGCAAGAAATAATAGCAGACTTGGTTTAACTGCTGTAGAAATAAGTGGAAATACAGCTGCTGGCTACTCATCAAAACTGTATGAATCACTTTAGGAAAAAATAAAATCCAAACCGATGACAAATTTGCAGGACTCAACTGGCTAAATGTTTGTATGAGAGGAAGGCATCCCACTAACTGCCAAATTAGTCAAATCTGCACCAATACAGAACAAGACATGAAAGATACTATATGCTTGTTGACAAGGGAGAGATCCTTTACCAGAGAGAGTATTATGCAGATATTTCACAGGGCATGGTACTTTATTGTATCCTAATAAATATAAGAGAGAGAAGCTTTTACACAAATTGAAAATATGTTTTGTTTGCAAAAAAATGTTAAAGGACCACACAATGCAGTATAATTCCATAATCAATAAGTATATAATAAAAATACAATGATTTAACGGCTACACTGAATTTCAAATAAGCAGTAGATTTTTTTCTGACAAATTTATTTTTTCTCCCATTTTCCAGCCTCCTGTATCATGTGACAGACATCAGCCAATCACAGACTAGTATATGTATACCCTGTGAGCTTGTGCACATGCTCAATAGGATCCTCTTCCCCAGAAAGTGGGTTTATAACAAGATTGTGCAAAATTTGATAATGGAAGGAAATTGGAAAGTATCTTAAAACTACATGCTCTATTTGAATCATAAAAGTCTATTTTGACTGGAGTGTCCATTTAAATACTTTTTAAATTTAACTGAAGCTAATACTGTAGTATTTTTTTCCTACTAATCCTCACTGACTAACAAGAACTGCCATACAGTAGAGAGGGGCATTCCTCTGCAAGTGTGAAAAGAAAACATTTTTAGGCAAAATAAATAAATATGATTAAAAAATTGAGTACAATGTTAATGAGGAGTTTGAAGTACAACACCTGTTATGAACGCAGCTTGTTCACTGAGGTTTTTAAGCATCCTACATAAATAATGGCCCATTCAACTGGAGATCTCTATAATTAAAGGATAAAGATTATAAAAATCCAGCAAAGTGCTTCTGAAGAATTAATTAATTGAAACACCTTGTATCTGGAAACACACAATGTAGACAAAAAGACAAGACAAGTTGTGTATTTCTAAGCTTGGACATACCACTGATGTTGGCTATAATTAATGCTTAGGTAAAAACAAAAAAACTAGTAATGAGAAAAAATACTGTACCATTCTGGAGATGTGTGTAAGTTCCAAATCCTTTTTTTTTTCTTCACATTCTGAGTAACAGCACATGCAGAGGGCATAACTCATTAGAATTCAGTTAATGGGAAAAAACAGATTTCTCCTACATTGGTGTGTCCGGTCCACGGCTTCATCCTTACTTGTGGGAATATTCTCTTCCCTAACAGGAAATGGCAAAGAGAGCACAGCAAAAGCTGCCCATATAGCTCCCCCTCTGGCTCCGCCCCCCAGTCATTCTCTTTGCCGCTCTGAACAAGTAGCATCTCCACGGGGATGGTAAAGAGTATGTGGTGTTAGTTGTAGTTTTTTATTCTTCTATCAAGAGTTTGTTATTTTAAAATAGTGCCGGTTTGTACTATTTACTCTACAACAGAAAGTGATGAAGAGTTCTGTTTAAAGAGGTGTATGATTTTAGCAGCAGTAACTAAAATCCATCGCTGTTCCCACGCAGGACTGTTGAGCCCAGAGAACTTCAGTTGGGGGGAACAGTTTGCAGACTTTTCTGCTCAAGGTATGACTAGTCCATTTTCTAACAAGACATAGTAATGCTAGAAGACTGTCATTTTCCCTTTTTGGGATCGGTAAGCCATTTTCTTAGACTCATAACAGAATGAAGGCTTATTAATGGGCTATATACTGGTTGACACTATTGTGGGCTAAATCGATTGATTTATACAAGATTTATATAACTTTTGGGGTGTTTTGGAACATGAAAACACTTTGGGAACGTTTTTTATTTGCCTGGCAGTCGTTTGGACACCTATCCTAGTCAGGAAGGGCCCTTCACTCTGGTATGCAGAGGGAGGAGGCCTCATTTTCGCGCCTTAATTGCGCAGTTACTTCTGGAAGCAGTGCATGCAGCTTCATGTGAGAAGGTCCTGTGGCTATAAAAAATGATTCTGGAAGGTTTATTTTTGTGGCGAATAACCCCCCAGGAAAGGTAAAGCTGCAGCAAAGGCTGTGGCTGGGACTGTAGTGGGTTTAAACTGGGAAATTGAACAAATAGGGGTTACAAGCTTGAAATTTGGTGTGCAATACTTTCAAAGCATTAAGACACTAGGGTGCAAATTTGGTAAGGATCGGATATTTCCTTCATAGTTTTTCACACATTCAGAAATAAACGGCTAGATTTAGAGTTTTGTCGGTAACGACCAGCGTAGCTAACGCTGGCTTTTTTCTGGCCGCACCTTTTAAATAACTCTGGTATTGAGAGTCCACAGAATGGCTGCGTTAGGCTCCAAAAAAGGAGCGTATAGCATATTTAACGCAACTTCAACTCTCGATACCAGAGTTGCTTACGGACGCGGCCAGCTTAAAAAACGTGCTCGTGCACGATTCCCCCATAGGAAACAATGGGGCTGTTTGAGCTGAAAAAAAAACTAACACCTGCAAAAAAGCCGCGTTCAGCTCCTAACGCAGCCCCATTGTTTGCTATGGGGAAACACTTCCTACGTCTGCACCTAACACCCTAACATGTACCCCGAGTCTAAACACCCCTAACCTTACACTTATTAACCCCTAATCTGCTGCCCCCGCTATCGCTGACCCCTGCATATTATTATTAACCCCTAATCTGCCGCTCCGTAAACCGCCGCTACTTACATTATCCCTTTGTACCCCTAATCTGCTGTCCCTAACACCGCCGACCCCTATATTATATTTATTAACCCCTAATCTGCCCCCCACAACGTCGCCTCCACCTGCCTACACTTATTAACCCCTAATCTGCCGACCGGACTGCACCGCTATTATAATAAAGTTATTAAACCCTAATCCGCCTCACTAACCCTATAATAAATAGTATTAACCCCTAATCTGCCCTCCCTAACATCGCCGACACCTAACTTCAAACATTAACCCCTAATCTGCCAACTGGAGCTCACCGCTATTCTAATAAATGTATTAACCCCTAAAGCTAAGTCTAACCCTAATAAATATAATTTAAATCTAACGAAATTAATTAACTCTTATTAAATAAATTATTCCTATTTAAAGCTAAATACTTACCTGTAAAATAAATCCTAATATAGCTACAATATAAATTATATTTATATTATAGCTATTTTAGGATTTATATTTATTTTACAGGTAACTTTGTATTTATTTTAACCAGGTACAATAGCTATTAAATAGTTAAGAACTATTTAATAGCTAAAATAGTTAAAATAATTACAAAATTACCTGTAAAATAAATCCTAACCTAAGTTACAATTAAACCTAACACTACACTATCAATAAATTAATTAAATAAAATACCTACAATTACCTACAATTAAACCTAACACTACACTATCAATAAATTAATTAAATACAATATCTACAAATAAATACAATGAAATAAACTAACTAAAGTACAAAAAATAAAAAAGAACTAAGTTACAAAAAATAAAAAAATATTTACAAACATCAGAAAAATATTACAACAATTTTAAACTAATTACACCTACTCTAAGCCCCCTAATAAAATAACAAAGACCCCCAAAATAAAAAAATGCCCTACCCTATTCTAAATTACTAATGTTCAAAGCTCTTTTACCTTACCAGCCCTGAACAGGGCCCTTTGCGGGGCATGCCCCAAAGAATTCAGCTCTTTTGCCTGTAAAAAAACACATACAATACCCCCCCCCAACATTACAACCCACCACCCACATACCCCTAATCTAACCCAAACCCCCCATAAATAAACCTAACACTAAGCACCTGAAGATCTTCCTACCTTGTCTTCACCATGCCAGGTATCACTGATCGTTCCAGGCTCCGAAATCTTCATCTAAGCCCAAGCAGGGGCTAGACATCCATCATCCGACGGCTGAAGAAGTCCAGAAGAGGCTCTAAAGTCTTCATCCTATCCGGGAAGAAGAGTAGATCCGGACCGGCAACCATCTTCTTCCAAGCGGCATCTTCTATCTTCATCCGATGAGGACCGGCTCCATCTTGAAGACCTCCACCGCGGACCCATCTTCTTCCGACGACGACTTCCCGACGAATGACGGTTCCTTTAAGGGACGTCATCCAAGATGGCGTCCCTCGAATTCCGATTGGCTGATAGGATTCTATCAGCCAATCGGAATTAAAGTAGGAAAATTCTGATTGGCTGATGGAATCAGCCAATCAGAATCAAGTTCAATCCGATTGGCTGATTCAATCAGCCAATCAGATTGAGCTTGCATTCTATTGGCTGTTCCGATCAGCCAATAGAATGCGAGCTCAATCTGATTGGCTGATCGGATCAGCCAATCAGATTGAACTTGATTCTGATTGGCTGATTCCATCAGCCAATCAGAATTTTCCTACCTTAATTCCGATTGGCTGATTCCATCAGCCAATCAGAATTTTCCTACCTTAATTCCGATTGGCTGATAGAATCCTATCAGCCAATCGGAATTCGAGGGACGCCATCTTGGATGACGTCCCTTAAAGGAACCGTCATTCGTCGGGAAGTCGTCGTCGGAAGAAGATGGGTCCGCGGTGGAGGTCTTCAAGATGGAGCCGGTCCTCATCGGATGAAGATAGAAGATGCCGCTTGGAAGAAGATGGTTGCCGGTCCGGATCTACTCTTCTTCCCGGATAGGATGAAGACTTTGGAGCCTCTTCTGGACTTCTTCAGCCGTCGGATGATGGATATCTAGCCCCTGCTTGGGCTTAGATGAAGATTTCGGAGCCTGGAACGATCGGTGATACCTGGCATGGTGAAGACAAGGTAGGAAGATCTTCAGGGGCTTAGTGTTAGGTTTATTTAAGGGGGGTTTGGGTTAGATTAGGGGTATGTGGGTGGTGGGTTGTAATGTTGGGGGGGATATTGTATGTGTTTTTTTACAGGCAAAAGAGCTGAATTCTTTGGGGCATGCACCGCAAAGGACCCTGTTCAGGGCTGGTAAGGTAAAAGAGCTTTGAACTTTAGTAATTTAGAATAGGGTATGGCATTTTTTTATTTTGGGGGTCTTTGTTATTTTATTAGGGGGCTTAGAGTAGGTGTAATTAGTTTAAAATTGTTGTAATATTTTTCTGATGTTTGTAAATATTTTTTTATTTTTTGTAACAGTTCTTTTTTATTTTTTGTACTTTAGTTAGTTTATTTCATTGTATTTATTTGTAGATATTGTATTTAATTAATTTATTGATAGTGTAGTGTTAGGTTTAATTGTAGGTAATTGTAGGTATTTTATTTAATTAATTTATTGATAGTGTAGTGGTTTAATTGTAACTTAGGTTAGGATTTATTTTACAGGTAATTTTGTAATTATTTTAACTATTTTAGCTATTAAATAGTTCTTAACTATTTAATAGCTATTGTACCTGGTTAAAATAAATACAAAGTTACCTGTAAAATAAATATAAATCCTAAAATAGCTATAATATAGTTATAATTTATATTGTAGCTATATTAGGGTTTATTTTACAGGTAAGTATTTAGCTTTAAATAGGAATAATTTATTTAATAAGAGTTAATTTATTTCGTTAGATTTAAATTATATTTAACTTAGGGGGTGTTAGTGTTAGACTTAGCTTTAGGGGTTAATCCATTTATTAGAATAGCGGCGAGATTTGGTCGGCAGATTAGGGGTTAATAATTGAAGTTAGGTGTCGGCGATGTTAGGGAGGGCAGATTAGGGGTTAATACTATTTATTATAGGGTTATTGAGGCGGGAGTGAGGCGGATTTTATTATAGTAGCGGTGAGATCCGCTCGGCAGATTAGGGGTTAATAAGTGTAGGCAGGTGGAGGCGACGTTGAGGGGGGCAGATTAGGGGTTAATAAATATAATATAGGGGTCGGCGGTGTTAGGGGCAGCAGATTAGGGGTACATAGCTATAATGTAGGTGGCGGCTCTTTGCGGTCGGCAGATTAGGGGTTAATAATTGTAGGTAGCTGGCGGCGATGTTGTGGGGGGCAGGTTAGGGGTTAATAAATATAATATAGGGGTCGGCGGTGTTAGGGGCAGCAGATTAGGGGTACATAAGTATAACGTAGGTGGCGGTCGGCAGATTAGGGGTTAAAAAAATTTAATCGAGTGGCGGCGATGTGTGGGGACCTCGGTTTAGGGGTGCATAGGTAGTTTATGGGTGTTAGTGTACTTTAGAGCACAGTAGTTAAGAGCTTTATAAACCGGCGTTAGCCCAGAAAGCTCCTAACTACTGACTTTTTTCTGCGGCTGGAGTTTTGTCGTTAGAATTCTAACGCTCACTTCAGACACGACTCTAAATACCGGAGTTAGAAAGATCCCATTGAAAAGATAGGATACGCAATTGACGTAAGGGGATCTGCGGTATGTAAAAGTCGCGGCTGAAAAGTGAGCGTTAGACCCTTTCCTGACTGACTCCAAATACCGGCGGTAGCCTAAAACCAGCGTTAGGAGCCTCTAACGCTGGTTTTCACGGCTACCGCCAAACTCCAAATCTAGGCCAAAGTGTGCTCTGTTTAACATTTAAAGAGACAGTAACGGTTTTGTTTAAAAACGGTTTTCTTGCATTAATAGCCTGTATAAGCCTGTCTAACATGTCTGTACCTTCAGATAGAACATGTTCTGTATGCATGGAGGCCAAGGTGGTCCCCCCTTTAAATGTATGTGAAAATTGTGCCATGGCGTCCAAACAAAGTAAGGACAGTACTGTCACATTTAATAAGGTTGCCCAAGATGATTCTTCAAATGAAGGTAGTGGGGATAGTTCACCATCCTCTCCTTCTGTGTCAACTCCAGTTATGCCCGCGCAGGCGACACCTAGTACATCTAGCGCGCCAATGCTTGTTACTATGCAACAATTAACGGCAGTAATGGATAATTCTATAGCTAATATTTTATCCAAAATGCCAGCATTTCAAAGAAAGCGTGATTGCTCAGTTTTAAATACAGAGGATGAGCAAAGGTGCGCTGACGATAATTTATCTGTTATGCCCTCACACCAGTCAGAATTGGCAGTGAGGGAGGGTCTGTCGGAGGGAGAAATTTCTGATTCAGGAAAATTTCGCAACTTCAGGAATGGACCGTCTCCTAACTCTGCAGCCTCTAGACAAGAGGGTAACGCTTCCCAGGCTAAGCCAGCATGGAAACCAATGCAAGGCTGGAACAAGGGTAAACAGGCCAAGAAGCCTGCTGCGGCTACCAAGACAGCATGAAGGGGTAGCCCCCGATCCGGGACCGGATCTAGTAGGGGGCAGACTTTCTCTCTTTGCTCAGGCTTGGGCAAGAGATGTTCAGGATCCCTGGGCACTAGAAATAGTCTCTCAGGGTTATCTTCTAGAATTCAAGGAACTTCCTCCAAGGGGAAGGTTCCACATGTCTCGCTTATCGTCAGACCAGATAAAGAGACAGGCATTCTTACATTGCGTAGGAGATCTATTAAAGATGGGAGTGATACACCCAGTTCCAACAGTGGAACAAGGTCAGGGGTTTTACTCAAACCTGTTTGTAGT
This sequence comes from Bombina bombina, assembly GCF_027579735.1. Classification (NCBI taxonomy): domain Eukaryota; kingdom Metazoa; phylum Chordata; class Amphibia; order Anura; family Bombinatoridae; genus Bombina; species Bombina bombina. The sequence continues at coordinate 1,184,194,366 of NC_069499.1, forward strand.
TCCCAAAAAAGAGGGAACTTTCAGACCAATTCTGGATTTAAAAATTCTAAACAAATTCCTCAGAGTTCCATCGTTCAAAATGGAAACCATTCGAACGATTTTACCAACAATCCAGGAAGGTCAATACATGACTACATGAATCCAGGAAGGTCAATACATGACTACCGTGGACTTGGAAAGGATGCGTACCTACATATTCCTATCCACAAAGATCATCATCAGTTCCTAAGGTTCGCCTTTCTGGACAAACATTACCAGTTCGTGGCTCTTCGGTTCGGTTTAGCCACTGCTCCCAGAATTTTCACAAAGGTGCTAGGGTCCCTTCTAGTGGTTCTAAGACCAAGGGGCATTGCAGTGGCACCTTACCTAGACGACATCCTAATCCAAGCGTCGTCCCTTTCCAGATCGAGGGCTCATACAGACATTGTATTAGCTTTTCTCAGGTCTCACGGGTGGAAGGTGAACGTGGAAAAGAGTTCCCTGTCCCCGTCTACAAGAGTTCCCTTTCTGGGAACAATAATAGATTCTGTAGAAATGAAGATTTTTCTGACAGAGGTCAGAAAATTAAAGCTTCTAAAGACTTGTCAAGTTCTTCAATCTATTCCTCAGCCTTCCATAGCTCAATGCATGGAAGTAATAGGTCTAATGGTTGCAGCAATGGACGTGGTTCCTTTTGCTCGAATTTATCTAAGACCATTGCAACTGTGCATGCTCAGACAGTGGAATGGGGATTATGCAGTCTTGTCTCCCCAGATTCAAGTAGACCAGTTAACCAGAGACTCACTCCGTTGGTGGTTGACTCAGGATCACCTGTCCCAGGGAATGAGTTTCCGCAGACCAGAGTGGGTCATTGTCACGACCGACGCCAGTCTATTAGGCTGGGGTGCGGTCTGGGACTCCCTGAAAGCTCAGGGTCTATGGTCTCGGGAAGAGTCTCTTCTCCCGATAAACATCCTGGAATTGAGAGCGATATTCAATGCGCTCCGGGCTTGGCCTCAACTAGCGAAGGCCGGATTCATAAGATTTCAGTCGGACAACATGACGACTATAGCTTACATCAATCATCAGGGGGGAACAAAGAGTTCCTTGGTGATGAGAGAGGTATCCAAGATCATCAAGTGGGCGGAGGATCACTCCTGCCATCTATCTGCAATTCACATCCCAGGAGTAGACAACTGGGAGGCGGATTATTTGAGTTGTCAGACTTTCCATCCGGGGGAGTGGGAGCTCCACCCAGAGGTCTTTGCCCAGTTAACTCAATTATGGGGCATTCCAGACATGGATCTGATGGCATCTCGTCAGAACTTCAAGGTTCCTCGCTACGGGTCCAGATCCAGGGATCCCAAGGCGACACTAGTGGATGCATTAGTGGCGCCTTGGTCGTTCAACCTAGCTTATGTGTTTCCACCATTTCCTCTCCTTCCCAGGCTCGTAGCCAGGATCAAACAGGAGAAGGCCTCGGTGATTCTGATAGCTCCTGTGTGGCCACGCAGGACTTGGTATGCAGACCTGGTGAATATGTCATCGACTCCACCATGGAAGCTACCTTTGAGACAGGATCTTCTAGTACAAGGTCCATTCGAACATCCAAATCTAGTCTCTCTGCAGCTGACTGCTTGGAAATTGAACGCTTGATTTTATCTAAGCGTGGGTTTTCAGATTCAGTTATAGATACTCTGGTCCAAGCCAGAAAACCTGTGACTAGGAAAATTTACCATAAAATATGGAAAAAATATATCTGTTGGTGTGAATCCAAGGGATTCTCTTGGAGTAAAATTAAAATTCCTAGGATTCTCTCATTTCTCCAAGAGGGTTTGGATAAAGGGTTGTCAGCGAGCTCTCTAAAAGGACAGATATCTGCTCTGTCTGTTTTGTTACACAAACGTCTGGCAGCAGTGCCAGATGTACAAGCATTTGTACAGGCCTTAGTCAGAATCAAGCCTGTTTACAGACCCATGACTCCTCCATGGAGTCTAAATTTAGTTCTTTCAGTTCTTCAAGGGGTTCCGTTTGAACCTTTACATTCCATAGATATTAAGTTACTATCTTGGAAACTTCTGTTTTTGGTTGCTATTTCTTCTGCTAGAAGAGTTTCTGAATTGTCTGCTTTGCAGTGTGATCCACCCTATCTGGTATTCCCTGCAGATAAGGTTGTTTTGCGTACCAAACCTGGTTTTCTTCCAAAAGTGGGTTCCAACAGGAATATTAACCAGGAAATAGTTGTTCCTTCTCTGTGTCTGAATCCAGTTTCGAAGAAGGAACGTTTGTTACACAATTTAGATGTGGTCCGTGCTTTAAAATTCTATTTAGATGCAACAAAGGATTTCAGACAGACTTCATCTTTGTTTGTCGTTTATTCTGGTAAGAGGAGAGGACAGAAAGCTACTGCTACCTCTCTTTCTTTTTGGCTGAAAAGCATCATCCGATTGGCTTATGAGACTGCCGGACGGCAGCCTCCTGAACGAATTACAGCTCACTCTACTAGAGCTGTGGCTTCCACATGGGCCTTCAAGAACGAGGCTTCTGTTGATCAGATATGTAAGGCAGCGATTTGGTCTTCTCTGCACACTTTTGCCAAATTTTACAAATTTGATACTTATGCTTCTTCGGAGGCTATTTTTGGGAGAAAGGTTTTGCAAGCCGTGGTGCCTTCCCTTTAGGTAACCTGACTTGTTCCCTCCCTTCATCCGTGTCCTAAAGCTTTGGTATTGGTTCCCACAAGTAAGGATGAAGCCGTGGACCGGACACACCAATGTAGCAGAAAACAGAATTTATGCTTACCTGATAAATTTCTTTCTCCTACGGTGTGTCCGGTCCACGGCCCGCCCTGGCTTTTTAGTCAGGTTTCAAATTTTTTCTTTCTATACACTACAGTCACCACGGCACCCTATGGTTTCTCCTTTTTCTCCTAACCGTCGGTCGAATGACTGGGGGGCGGAGCCAGAGGGGGAGCTATATGGGCAGCTTTTGCTGTGCTCTCTTTGCCATTTCCTGTTAGGGAAGAGAATATTCCCACAAGTAAGGATGAAGCCGTGGACCGGACACACCGTAGGAGAAAGAAATTTATCAGGTAAGCATAAATTCTGTTATTTATAGCTACTGGTCAGGAACCCCTTTCTACCCCAATCCATTTACTGATCTATACAATGTTATCATTTCACCATGCAAAGGTACAGAGGAGAATAGGAGAACAAAGGAGAGCCAGACTAAAATAGCCCATGAAACCAGGAATGGCAAGTTTTCATGTAAAGTCATCCAAAACATGAAGAACGGGATGAACTGCAAAAAAAAAAAAGTTTTTTCAATGGTGACACCATCAAGGCAGAAAAAACTTAAATCTACCTTATCTTGGCTAATGATGAAATAAGGGAAGATGATAATACATAAACTGAAGATAGGCACCTGGCATGGTGAAAAACACAAAGACGCTGATGGGGGAACTGCACTGAGCTGAAAGACAGATTTAGGGCATTATGGAGGAATCAGGTCCCTAAGAGTGAGTGAAACAGGACGAGCAACTAAGAAGAGTTTAGAAGATGTTCAGAAGAACAGTGAAGCATAGAATTAAAGGGATATGAAACCCAAAACTTCTCCATCATGATTCAGATAGAGCACACAATTTTATGAAACTTTCCAATTTACTACTATTATCTAAATTGCTTAGTTCTCTTGGTATCCTTTTTTCAAAAGTATAATTTCTAGCTAGAAAAAGAATGCAGGGATATGATTGCTTGCATTAAATGGGTCACCTTTTTTTAATGGGAATATTTTAAGCTCAACTGGAGCTTTTTTGTAAGTATATTAGATTGTGGCTTGTGGTGTGCATTACCTTTAAATCTGAGCAGCAATAGAAAGAATATGGCACTCTGTAGGGCTTTGACGACCTAAAGCTTAGATGTTTGTACAGAGACACCCTGTAAAGAAGGAGAGAACTTGTGTATAAAGTGTCAGCTGTGTAAACCTCATCCTAGATTTTAAAGGTGAATGGTGCACACAACTTACCAGCAGAGTAAGGTACATACATTAGAGGAGGGATGACTAATACTTAGTATATGCTGACTGTCCAGCAAAGCCCAGCATGTTCAGGAAGGGTATCAGGGAAAGTATAATTGTCTGGTAAGACCTCAAATAGAACAGAGATCCAGCTGATGAGGATGACAGGAGTCTTGCATGTCACATCAACGATACAGATGGGGCCAGAGATGAGTAATTAAGAGAATACACCCAGTAGACAGAGCGCCAAGCAAACAGTCTCCCAGAAAATAAATAATGGAAGAAAGATGTGGAAGGGAGCAGAATTTCTAGTTCAATAGCTTCCGCCATTTTTCAAATGGTGACGTGATATTAACAAATTAGTAATGAACATATGTCCTGCAATGCTGCACATGAGACAAAACTTGATCTTTTTACAGTTAAATTCCCTTCTTAATATTCTGAGCACATGAAAACTCACCCTTCCTGGTTTTATGCACCTCTTTCTGTTTTCTCTTCTGCCTTCTCTTGGCTAAAAGATAATCCTGCAGAGAGTGGGAAATGGATAGGGGTAGGAGGGGTTTCTAGATGGACTAGATAAATTAACGTGCGTCTTTGTTAGCTTTATTTTTAATAACAATAAATATTTATCTGCTGTGTTTATTGATTATGTAGAACATTATTGCACTGAAACTACTGAATCTGCTGTACTGAGCCCACACATAAAACTACCAATACACTTCCATCCTGCACATACTCCATGCTACACATAGGCACAATGGCCTTGTTAAAACCTGTTGGTGAAACTAGAATATTGTGGGATAAACGTGCCAACATGAAAATTGCAAATCCTTAAAGATTTATACCACTACATGTTACAGCGGCAAGTTGTGAATCACTCTCTGTTATAACCAAAGAAGTCGTATCTACCTTGTGACTTCTCACTTCTCTGTGCAGAGAAAGAACTCCTTTATGAAAAATACTGGCATCACAAAACTGCTCTACAAAACAGTCCATTTGCAAAATGTTAAAACAGTTAAAGAGAAATATAAGAACAATAAAAATGAGACAACCTTCAGCTTTGGGACAGGACCACGAGATGAGCTACTTCAAAAGGATAAAATCATCTTTATGAATTCCGCATGCTGGGCTGATGTGTAGGTGAGAAATCCTGGCTAGGCCTCTAGAACGCCTTAAAAAGATTGCAGCCAGCCCCTGGGAACTCCTTTTGTTTTATCCAACAACCCTACTTTACCCTCACAAAACAGACATGAGTATTTTACAGTCAGTTTTCCCATGTTAGAAAGTGGAAAGCGTTTGATTTGCAAATATCATGTATTGAACACCACACACAATTATTAATATTAATCGCAGGAATGCCCCTTAGCAATACCATGGAAAATATAGGTGAGGTGATGCTTAATGGATTTTGAACATGATCTCTCTTTTACAAGAAAGTCCCACTGCAATCTCATGGGCACCTATCTGTCATGTTGCATCTTTGTTTACGTGCATCATGTTTTTGTTTAAGTGTCACAGTGTTTGTGGCTTAATTTTGTGGCACGTCAGCATGTTTGTGCAATTTTCGCTTGGCATTTTTAATATGAGAAGCAACACTTTGTCTGATGCCCTAATATTGTTTGTTCCTTGTGATTACTGTTGGATGCTCTTACTCTGCTTGACCTTTTGCTGCTGACCATTGTTTCTTGATCTAGACCTTCCCTTGGCTACTCTTCTAGTACTGTGCACGACTGGTTGACCTTTTGCTGCTGACCACTGATTCCGGATCCAGACCTTCCCTTGCCTACTCCCCAGTACCACTTGGCTGACTGACCCTTAGCTTGACCCAGACTGCTTCTTGACCTTGTCCTGCCTGCTCTTTTGTACTTTGCTTCTACAGATCCCCTGGCTTTGAATCCACTGGCTTTGAATCCTCTTTGACCACATCCCTGATTACTACTACTTCAGTGTATTCACCAACTGAATCTCCATAAGCTACCAGGTATCACTTTAAATTTACCTGTATTTAAGAATATCACGGATGATCAGTCACCGTTGGACTTAATAATTTGTCCCTGGGTTTAATACTGCATGACAATTTCTTGTGTAGCACTCTCAATCTACGCCAAAACCTACAGTTATCCATGTAATTTCAGTACATTCACCATATACGTTATTGACAATGTACAGCTACCTGTATCTTTGTCACCGTCACGTCTTTGCACATCTCCTCCTTGACTTTTGCACTGTAATACAATCTCTGCTTCAGGAGATGGCTGAAATAAGTGAGGATGAATCCAAGAATCTGTATCTATACATTCCTGAAAAGAAAGAGTGAGGAGTTAGTTGTATATAAATGTGATCTAGGAGTTTGATAAATGGTTTTACATCTGTATTTGACTTTGGAGAGAGGAGGACGGAAGGGCATTAGTAAATGACATGATATGATTCTAATATTGGGAAGAAGGCTAAATGGGGGGTGGAAATGGCTCTAATTTGGAGGGGAAAAGTTGAGTATGCACTTGGTGGGGGATACAGGTAGGCCTCATATGGGAGGTGACAGATGTGCCTAATGAACTGGGCAGAGGCATACATATATTGGCCTGATCTGTCATTAAATAGTAAAGTCTAATATCTGATTGAGGGTAGGTAGATCTCATCTGCTTGGGGCTATTTTAGTTTTCTGCTCTCCAAAAGTGAAAATTAAGGGCTGCTAGACAGATGATGCACTGTATTTCTTCCCTTAGAAACAAAAAGCCTGAGCTCGTCTGACATTTTACTTGTTCAACAACAGCTGTAGACAAAGTTGTCAGATTTATAGTAAGCATCTACCTTTTCTAAATCTAGCTGTTCCAGGCTGTCACGGAAATCCTCTGTCTCTGATTCCCATCTCTGGCTTTTCTGTCCACGTTCCTGGTTAGGGAGACAAGCCTGCCCTGTTATTAGAAGATGGAATGCAATGTAACCAACTGTTCAGGAACAAGCTGCAGCATACACATATAGTGATGCTACGGTATCAATCATAAACCGATTTCTTAAAGTATAATTATAAGTCATAGACATGGCAGGAAATAAAGCTGCCACATAGTGCTCTTGCTAATGTATAACACTGTTGCAAAACTGCTGCCATATAGTGATGCAGCCACATGCACACTACTGAGCTTAACGTCCTGCTTTTCAACAAAGGTTAAAAACAAAACAAAGACAATTTGATCATAGAAGTATATTGGAAAGTTGTTTACAATTGCATGTTCTATCTGAATCATGAAAGAAAAAATTTGGGTTTTATGTCCCTTTAAAATTACATTTTCGCATAAAGGCTACGCAATATACAGTATCTAGCGCCTTTTTTTAAAAAGTAAGACTGTTTTATTTTAATATAAGTTATACACAGACCAATAGGGTCACGTTGTCTCTCTGTTGCCCTCTGCTCTGGCTGTGTTTGCTCTGCATCTTGTATTCCACTTTCCCAGCTCTCTTGACTTTCAGTCAATATGTCCTGCAGATCTCTATATACTTCCTGTTCATCTGTTTCTCTGGGAGATTCACTCTCTATAAGCCATATAAAAAGGATAGTATTTATTATACATAATTTCCATATCTTGGCTCAGTTCCTTAATATGCACTAATAGCTTTCCTCTTTAAAGGAGGTGGACACTAATCCAAATAATCACTTTTTCATGTTGTACAAGTTCTACCTCTTTATCACAAAGCTCCATTCTTATGTTCAAAGCAATGTGCCAAATACAATCAAGAAATATGGTTGGTACCTTTTTATCATGCATACAAAAGAGTGTCAATTTAAACACATAATATGTCAGGGTTTTTTCAGGACAGGAACATTAATTTTTCAATAAACAGACTAAGTGACATTCATGCAAAAAACAAGATATGTCTTATTCAAAATGTGTGTGTAAGTGGTCAAGGCTGCTGAAATAGAACATTTCCAAAAATGAAGTTAAAGTCTGCTTGAAAATTCTTTTAATGAACTGGAATACCGCTATCAATTTTTTTCAGTGCAAAGTACTTGTAACATTAACACCAATCCACTTGGGAAAACAAAACAAAACATGGTCATGTTTTTAATGATTTTTTTAGCCCAACTGGAATGGCTTTGAAATACCCTGCAAACATGTCCATTAATCACTTTACATTTCTCTTCTCATGGATTGGAATATACACAGTGGTTTGCTGCAGACATACAAATCATCCAAGACTTAACTTACCAGGTAATATCTGGAAGAAAGATCCTGGGGGGCGAGGCATATCAGGGATGACTTCATACAGGGGCCGGAAAGGTTCAAACATTTCAGGAGATGTATTATCTAGTGGCACTGTATCAAGAATCTGTGTCAAGGCAAAATTAAAATTAGAATTAAAAGTACAAATGTGCAAACAACATGCTACAGTATTTATAGTTAAACAGACTTGTAATAATGGGGAAATGTCAGATTAATTAATAATAATACAGCATCTAATTCTGCCAGAACTGATATGGATATGAACAGACCAAGTGATTACCTTCAGCAACCAAGTTATCTTCAATGGAGAATTTCAACTACTGGCTCATGCTTAATTTAATTTTTTCTTCTATTTTTGCCTTTATTGTCTACTAGGCGATAAGCCTGCCCAGAGGACAGTCTATGTTTAAAAAATACAACCCCTCAAGCTAAAGTTACAAAAAAATAAAAAAAGTAAAAATACAGAAAAAAATAAACAAAGCTATCCAAAATAATAAAATTAAATCTAAACTAATACCCCTATAAAAATAAAAACACCCCCTAATATAATACTAAACTACAAATAGCCCTTAAAAGGGCCTTTTGTATGGCATTGCCCTAAGTTAAACAGCTCTTTTACCCCTAACAGTCAAAAACCCCCACCCACCAAACCCCCCAAAATAAAAAAAAACTAACACTAATAAAAACTACCCATTGCCCCTAAAGGGGCATTTGTATGGACATTGCCCTTAAAAGGACATTCAGCTCTTTTACTGCCCTTAAAAGAGGAAGCAGTTCTTTTTCAAGCCCCAAAAACCCTAATCTTAAAAAAAAACACCCCAAAAATTAAAATAAAAAAGCCTTAACCTAATCCCCAAATAGGTACTCACTGTTTCTGAAGTCCGGCGGAGAAGGTCTTCTTCCAGACGGATCCATCATCTTCTATCTTCATCCAGAGTGAAGGCTGCGCGGAGCAGAGGTGCAGAGCTGTGTTCCCGATGCCTGGATCCTCAGTGGCGGTCCTTGATGGCACGAAGGCTCCTCTTTACCTCTTTATCCGATATCCGTTGTTGACTGAATATTGAATGCATGGTAACGCATTCAAACTATTGTACCTTGCATTCCTATTCGCTGAAATTTTGAAAGCCAATAGGTTTAGAGCTACTGAAATCCTATTGGCATTTCAAATCAGCCAATAAGATTTCAGTAGTTCTCATCCTATTGGCTGATTTTTAAAATTTCAGCCAATAGAAATGGAAGGTACCCCAATAAATATGGGGTACCTTGCATTCAATCTTCAGTGTGCGGCGTACGATCGCATGAAGAGGAATCTCCACACCACCGCCGAGGACTGCCGCCGCCGAGGATAGCCACATCTGGGAAGACCGCTCCAGACCTCCGTGTTGCCTTCACTGTGGATGAAGATGATGGACCCGCCTGAAAGACCTTCTCATCCGGACTTCAGGAACTGTGAGTACCTATTTGGGGCTTTAGTTTTAGGGTTTTTTTTATTTTTGGTTTATTTATTTTTTTATTAGGGTTTTTTGGGCAATTTAAAAAGAGCTGAATGCCCTTTTACGGGCAATGAAAAAGAGCTGAATGCCCTTTTAAGGCCAATGCCCATACAAATGCCCCTTTAGGGGCAATGGGTAGTTTAGGTTTTTTAGTGTTAGGTTTTTTTATTTTGGGGGGTTTGGTGGGTGGGGGGTTTTACTGTTAGAGGGGGGACTTTTAAGGAAAAGAGCTGTTTAACTTGGGGCAATGCCCTACCAAAAAAAGCCCTTTTAAGGACTATTGGTAGTTTATTCTTAGATTAGGGGGTGTTTTTATTTTGGGGGGGCATTTTTATTTTCATAGGGATTAGGTTTATTTATTTTTTATTTTGGATAATGTGGTTTATTATTTTCTTTAATGTTAGCCTTTTTTTATTTTGTGTAATTTTAGATTAATTTAATGTAATCTTATTTTTTTTTTAAGTAATGTAGTATTTTATTATTTTATGCAATTAAGGGGTTAATTAAAGGGGGTGTTAGGTTAGGGGGCTAAGTCATTAACTTAGTTATTTGCATTGTTGGGGTTGGCGTGTAGGAGTTAATAGGTAAATTAGTTTATTGCGTTGGTGGTGGATGGCGGTTTAGAGGTTAATAAAATATTTAATTTGTGATGTTGGGGAATGGCAAATTAGGGGTTAACAGATGTATTAGGAGGTTTGCGATGTTAGGGTTGGCGGATTTAGGGGGTAATAATTTTATTAGGTATTTTTTCTTTTTAGATTGTTTTTTGTACTTATTATATACTTATTGCGGGCGGTTAGTTTTTTTTTTTAAATACTTATTGCGGACGGTTAGGTTTTTTTGTAGTACTTATTGTGGCCGGTTATTTTTTTTTAAAAACTTATTGCGGGCGACTTTTGCTTTTTTTAAAAACTTATTGTGGGCAGTTAGTTTTTTTTATAAAGCTTCGTTTGCCTTCACTGCTATTTCCCTGCCATTTTTAGAATCCACCTGGATGCAGCTTCGCTGCATCATGGTGAATTCTTTTGGCTGCGCGCACAGCCAACATTCCTTTGAGGATGCGTGCGCAACTGGCGACGGACGAATTACAAACACGATTATAGTATAGAAGAATTGTTACTTACATTAACCCTTTGAAAGAACATGAGGAGTTATGGGAAGAATTTAGCTTGAATTTTAGTAGGGGTCATACAATAGTTATTTAGAAGCAATAATATGCACTAATTAAAAGCTAAATCAAATATGTCCTGATATATGGTCCCATAATAAGCATTTTAATTTTTTTAGGATTCATATTTTTTAAGTATTCATATAGATCCATTGGTTACTTTGACAAACAACCAACTAAAGATGATTTCCTGATGTAAATGTGAAATCTCTTTTGTATAATATATGTATAAGTGAAATGCAAAAATACTAATTCCTTAAACCAGGGGTGTCCAAACTTTGCTCTCCAGAGGTTTTGGAACTACATTTCCGATGATGCTCAGCCAGCATTTTATCTAGCTGAGCATCATGGGAAATGTAGTTCCAAAACCTATGGAGAGCAAAGTTTGGACACCCCTGCCTTAAACAGATAAAATAGATGTATTGGGTAACAAGAGATATAGTTGTATACGTTATCTTAAAGATACTATAGACTGATCAGGCCTCTCTACACTAACGAAGGGATGATACCATCATTAATAGTGATGACTATGGTTCTGTGGAGATATGAAAAATTGGATGGCCATAATTTGATTTAAACTGGTATTCCTCAAAAATGATTTTCAAAAGGCTTCGATCTGCACTTGGCATTTTATTTGCCTAATATTTCCTTTACTTCTTCAAGCTGCAGTAAAGATAGCATATAGATAAACTTTTCAACATTGTAGAAAAAAACAGACAAAAATACAGTAACCAATGATAGAGCATGAATTGACAGGAGAAAAACAACGAAACAGAGGTCTAAATAACCTTACAGTGTCCCAATCCTCTTTCTGTTTGCTGCTCCAGGACAATTAAGTTCATATCTCTGTGAATTAATTTTTTCATTTACTGTATATTTATATCACATATTTATTTCTCTTTATTCTTTTTATACTATTTATTTGCTCCCCTGTTTTCATAGATATGTTTTTTTCTTTTTTCGTTCTAACATTCAAATTCGGAAATTTACACATTCACCCATCCCTAATCAGGGCAAAATAAAAAAAAATGACATGACAAAAAGAAGCAGACATTTAATCTGTGAAAGCATGGCAATACAAGATGTTCTCCTAAGTCTGTATCCACATAAAGAAATTCTATCTATACAACCACAGGTCTAGGTGTAATAAGTAGTTTCTAAGCCAGGGGGCAAGAGCCAATGTGTTTCATTTTTAAAACATCAAACAAACAAAACAACATAAAACAAAACAAACAGAACAATACAAACATGTTCAAAGTATGATTCTCGAAGATGCTGTTGGCTGTTTTATAGAAATGAGGCAGGTTTTACTCTTAGGGAAAAAGCTAAAGTTGTATATTACTGTTTAATAATATTGTCTATTGTTTAGTTGATAAGTAAAAAATAAATCCTAAGGAAGGTGGCACTGGCTGACATTTCACACATTCACTACTAGATCACTGTCAAGAATAACAACTCAAACAATTAAAACCAGCTCAGAGAGGCAGAGCTAATAGTTTAAAGGGACAGTACACTGTAAAATTGTTTTTCCATTAATGTATTTTACATGACTGATTATACTACCTGCAGAGTATAAAATATTTGAGAAATTGCATTTTCAGGTTTATTTGTGTATATGAAGTAGCTGGTTTGGTGCTTTAAAACCACAGCCTATTACAATGGGTTGAGCTTCAGGTAATATCAGATCTCTTTATGTTATCACTTTTATGTACACAGACTTGCGTCCTTATCTTATAATTGTCTGGAACACCATAGCTCAATACAAAGAGAGAACAATGGAAAATTATCATTTTATTACTTAACTATCCTGCACCCCCACTGAGAGTGTAACTTCTTCTGCTGACTGTGCTTACTTAGGCTTGTCAATAGCATATACTTCAGTATCAAAACTTTCAGTATAGGTTGGGAAACCACAAGCTAAATCAGCTATTTCAAATGCTGAAATAGAAGTAAAGGAGCTACTTGCAACCAATTTAATACACTCTAGCAGGTAAAAAGGATCATCGGGAATAATTTAAAGGGGAGAAAGTTTTTGGGTGAACTGTCCCTTTAACTTGATGATGAAATAAGAGGAAGCTGTAGACCTATACAAGTTGCATTATATCTGTTCCCATACATTAATACAGAAAGATAATATGGCAAGGCGTAGCTGGTGTGGGTTCCTGTTACTATTTTCTGATCATTTAGTAGTACCAATAAAAAGGTATTGTTTCCAATCTTTATAAATCATCAATGCTAAGTTGCAGCAAGTTAAGTACATAAGTATGTTATTATAAGATCTAAAGTGTATAGATAACTTTAACTGTTCCCTGACAGTGACTATGGTACAAAGTAGCAGATTTTGGGGTGAGTATACAATTTCCAGTAGATATAAAATATGACTTAGGGTACACTAGCCAGAACAGCATGTTATGTTTAGATACATATTGCAGGGACTGAAAAAGCTTTTATTTGTAAGAGCATCTAGCTTCAGGGTTACATTGTAATAGGAGCATACTCAAGATCTATCTCAGAATAGAACATGAAACTATTTTTAAAAAAACAAAAAACAAACAAAAGTGAAGTAACTACCATGTAACTTTTTGCAGTAAAGATTAAACATATGCAGTATCAAAAAAAGTACTAAACAGGGATATCCGCTATACCCGCATCCAATATTGTAAAATATAGAGAACTGAAGATATGTAATTTGAAGCAGAGTTGGCGTGCATGTGAATTGAGAAGCGCATAACAGAATCAGTAAACTCTGCATGGTTTTTTCCTGAGTATTAAGCACCAATAGTATATGAGCTAATAAGGCTGCAATCATATCTTATGTAGTCGCACTGTCCTCCGTGGTACACATCTTTAAAATGTTGTGTATAATAAGAAGCAAAGTTTTTGACACGTGGAGTGGTGCATAGGGATCCCTCTGTCATTTATTTCGACTCTATGACAGTTAACCCGTAAAGAATATATGCAAAGTTAATTAGCCAATACCTCTTTTTGGGTGCCAGATCAAATGTGAATAGAACTAATGTATCCTAATGAGTTGGTGCTCTGTGAAGCGAGTTGAGTACTCGTCGCATGACTGTTAAGCCCTAACTGCAGTAGATGGTGGTTCCAACAATTAAGTGTAGCCTGCATCAAAGGTTTCAGCTTTAATGATCTCCCTTTATTGTCCCCCAAGCTAGGGTGAGTGGAGCAGTGGGCAGCAGGTATGGAAAGGGAAGCTGACTTTTCGTTAGTACAATCAGGTACAAAAGTAAGCGGTAAGGAAGCAATAGGAGGAGGCTTTGTTCCTATGGTGAATTCCATAGTGCGTGGTGTTACCGCCCTCTCCATTTCCACTCGCAGTAGTTCACATTTATGAATAAGATTATCCAATGCAGGAGTCAGCAACATTGATAACTCCTGAACTATGATATTCAAACTGGCCTTTATAATTCACAGTCTTAAGTTCTTCTTCTTTCTTTGTAGGCTTTGTAAAGAGAGCTTGGTGCACTGTCACTCAACGTAGAGGCCAATATGTCCGCCGTAGGTAGGGTACTGCTCTGCACTTTCCCATGCTTATAGCTCTTTGGTAGGTGATAGATGTTGGTTTCCAGCATCAGTAGCATCCGGACACGAACCCTGTCAAGGACCTTTTATACTCGGGCCAAGTTTAGCTCCTCAATTGTAGAGTAAATTACAAGAGTGTCATGGAGCTCTAAAGATGAGCTGCTTACTCAGAGCCGCCCACCGGAAGTCTCTTGACCAAACATACAGTTTTACTGTACACATTACAGTAAACATAAACCTCAGCCACCTACATTTTTATAAAATTAGGACTAACTGTAATGAGGCACATTAGGAATCTTGATCAACAGGATAACCTAATTTTCCTTTATGTATACTAGAAGGAGACTTAAAATGTACTGCATATAGATTGCATAAGAAAGTCTACATAGTTATAGAAATATCCTATTAATAAAAGTTATGAAAAGCATATTGCTTAAGCACCAAATTACAATGCAACATAATGGGGCCTATCTATCAAGCTCCGAATGGAGCTTGATGCTCCGTGTTTCTGGCGAGCCTGCAGGCTCGCCAGAAACAGCAGTTATGATGCAGCGGTCACAAAGACCGCTGCTCCATAACCTGTCTGCCTGCTCTGAGCAGGCTGACAGGAATCGAGTACAATCGGGTTGATTGACACCCCCTGCTGGCGGCCGATTGGCTGCGAGTCTGCAGGGGGCGGCGTTGCACCAGCAGCTCTTGTGAGCTGCTGGTGCAATGTTTAATGCGGAGAGCATATTGCTCTCCGAATTTAGCGAGGTCTTGCGGACCTGATCCGCACTGTCGGATCAGGTCTGCAAGACCTTTGATAAATAGGGGCCATAGAATCTTATATACTTCCTCATATCATATACCTTCTAAAGAGGGTGCCCTCACCTCACTGTTAGTTCAAGGAAGCAAAGGGGTAACTGCTGAGTCAAATACTAGCAGCCTCACTATAATACGGTGAAGCTGATAGGCTCAAAACATAATATGCATAACATTATCATGTTTACTTTGGATAGATAATGTAGCTCAACATAGTAACAATATTCAACAAATGGGAATTCTCTGCTCGTGGGCTCCAAGCCTAAGTCCATAAACACTCGTAGTTGACTCGTAAGTCCAGAGTTAGGGCTCAAATATTAGCACGCACTGCAACCTGAAGGATCACATTATCCTGTACACTTTCAAATATGGCTTGTGAACATTGCATTAAACAAATTAATTCAAGTAAGGAACGGCAGTCTCACCAAGTCCTTTGGTAGCTTCTCCTGCGATCTGTTGGTTCACCGTTTAGCCCTCTGTGTATGATTGCCTCGATCAGCTGTATCCCTATCCTCTCCAGGGACGCCACTGTATGCGGCTCTGATCACGGTCTGTAATGCTGTGCGGCTGTCGGCCCGTGTCCACTCCTGATGATGTCAGATGCCGTCGGAAGCCTCCACTGACTGCCGCCTCCTCCACGACGATACTCCAGCCGGAACTCAAGTACAGCAAAACATGAAGAAAAAGAAAATCCAGCGAGCCATTTTCCAAAAGGGGGAAAAAGATTTATTTTTAGGTACACACACAAATAATAATATACGGGGTAAAAAAATATAAACAGTATAGATGAGCTAAAGCGCTTTAGCTCATCTATACTGTATCAGGAGTGGACACGGGCCAACAGCCGCACAGCATTACAGACCGTGATCAGAGCCGCATACAGTGTGTACCTAAAAAGAAATCTTTTTCCCCCTTTTTGAAGACGGCTCGCTGGATTTTCTTTTTCTTCGTGTTTTAAAGTAGCTCAACAGTATATTAGAAATTAGATACACAAATAAGTACAGACAAAGGGGACATAAACAAAACTATTTAGTTCTGATATGAGGATCTAAATGTCCTCTTGATGGCCAGCAACTACCAAGTGAACAATTTAAATCTAAAACCAAAGTGCCGGTGCTCAGCAAGAAATACTGCACCTAATAGCTAGCAAGCTGTAGCCTGAATATGTAAGTAAATAAAGCATATGCTAATAAGATGATGTATATATGCTATGAACAAATAGTAAATAATAAAACTATACTAAATCTAAGATACAACACAATATAGAACTAATATAGAGTTGAAATCTGCTTAGCTATTTGCACCCAAAGTAGTCTTTGGAAAATAACACAGCCTCCATTACAAACAAAAAGACTGTAGAACGATAAAGTTGTTTGAGTGTGTTATTCATTACTGTTTGTTCACCATAATAGTTGTTTTCATTTTTAGCAGGAGAGAGGCAGTACATGGATAGATATCTAACCCACACCCATTTTCTGTTATCATAAACCTGGCAAAACTACCTTACAGACACTGCCATGCAAGCGAAATGTGACCGTATTATAGGGGGTCAATGAACCAGGTACAGCAGCAAGTAATCAGGATGCAGAAAGAGTGCTCTAGCTGCCCGAGAAGGAACAATGAGAAGCACCTTCAAACAATCATGACTTGTGTCCGCTTTAGCAGGGCAGCCCTCTCTGCTCCCTACACCTTTGCTTCTCATACACACAAACTCGCTTGCAGGCCTCAGTGTCGATCGCAATCTCCTCCATAAGAGCAGTAACCATGCCGCACTCCTACCTGACTTGTTTGGATGTGGGATTCCAAGCATCAAGAGAGAATAAGGAATCCAATGCACCCATCATATCCTGAGCTGTCAGTACCTCTGTATCAAGGGCAGGCATCTCATCTTTAACTCCAGCTGGAAAACTGACACGTTCCAAGGCCCTAGAGGACAAGGAAGACTCAAGCAATGCGGTAAATTCATTCAGGTAAGTTGTTAACAAAGTTGTTCCATTGTGAGCAGTCAGTTGTGAACAAAACAGGGTAGTGCAGGAATGTCACTTATGGATTTCTTATACCAGATAAAACGGGGGGTTTAGGGGTGCTAGAGGCCTATCCTTTTTTCAAGGCTACCAGAGCCAGAGGTAATTTAATGTTCCAGATCAGAGCAGTGGATAGAATTGGCAAAAGTGGTACCAGTCAATACAGGAAGCTTAGCAAACACACTAGAAGTGTCCTATCATGGCTGCCACCTGGAACTTCCCACCACACTTCCCAATTTTTGTCATCACTCATTAGTATGATATATAAACTTTTAAACGTGCAAATCTACACACCTTGCATAATAAGCTATATCAGCACAGGTAGCCAAAAATATGTTTGCATTTGAAAAGATAAACTTCAAAGACTTCTCCATGATACTACTGCACTCAATAGCAAGTATTACAATGCATAAAACAGAAATCATTTTACTTCTATTATCAATTTTTCTTTGTTTTATTGTTATGCTTTGTTGGAAATCAGGAAGGTAAGTTCAGGAGTGTGCGCGCATCTGCAGTACTATATAGCAGCTGTTTTGCAACAATGTTATACATTAGCAAGAGCAATAGATCACAGCACTATTTCCTGTCATGTAGTGCTTCAGGCATGTATACACTACCTTTCTAGATATCTTTGCAACAAAGAATATCATGAGAAGGAAGCAAATTGGATAAAAGAAGTAAATTAGAAACGTTCCTAAAATTGTATTCTTTATCTAAATCATGAAAGAAAAATGTTGAGTTTCTTGTCCCTTTAAATGATCAATAACATTATGGTTTATCTACTGAAATACTAATTTAATTTATCTTTGACTATGTAGCTATAGAAATAAACCAGAAAACAGCAAATAAAAATGCAACTTAATGCATGAACACTCGCTTGCCATTTATTACAGAATAGTCATATAGTTTATAACTACCCAGATCACAATAACCTCACATTTAGATTGTTTTTAAAAGCGTATAATGTTCTGAACAGTCCTTTTTTTTCCAATTATGTTTTTTATTGAACTTTTTCTTCACTTTCATATTTTTAATCTAATTTCTTTATAGAAATTAGATGCATAGCATCTAGCACAGGACAGTACACGTTCTGATCATACCTGACCAAACCAGATAAGATTTGAATAACTTCTCAGCATTATAAAAACATAAACCTAAATAAGGTCCTTAAATGTGTATTAATTTTTACTAGAAAGAGTCTAGAACATCTGTATATGCATACAAACATTTTATGTTAAAATAGAGAATGTGGGAATTATTAAAATTAAATCTAAACTAAAGATAATTTACACAGGTAGCTTGTTTCTCAACAGCTAGATTACAAGTTATGCGCAATAAACGGTATTTAACGAACGCAATAAAAGGAATATAGCGCTGCCATTACAAGTTTTGAAACAGCTGGCTTTGTGCGTGCGATATGGTTGTGTTGAGCTCCATACCGCACAAAATATAATATAATATCGTGCACGCTTTCCACATAGACATCAATGGTGAGAGAGGGTTAGAAAAAAACCTAACACCTGCGATCGTGGAATGAAAAGCTCCGTAACGCAGCACCATTGATGTCTATGGGGAATTTTTTTTACGTTTAAACCTAACATCTTAACATAAACCCCATCTCTAATCTGCTGTCCCCGAAATCACAGACACCTACATAATGTTATTAACCCCTAATCTGCCGCTCCCAATATCGGCACCACCTAAATAAATCTATTAGCCCCTAATCTGCCGCTTCCGATATCGCTGCCACTATACTAAAGTTATTAACCCCTATTCCCCTGCACCCCAACATCGCCCACACTATAATAAATCTATTAACCCCTATTCCGCCGCTCCCCAACATCGCCACCACTGAATAAAGTTATTAACCCCTAAACCTCTGACCTCCCACATCACTTCCACTAAATAAACCTATTAACCCCTAAACTGCCAGCCCCCCACATCGCAACAACCTAAATTAAACTATATTAACCCCTAAACCTAACACCCCCTAACTTTAACATAATTAAAATAGAGCTAAATTAAAGTTACAATTATTAACTAAATAATACCTATTTAAAACTAAATACATATTTATCTGAAATAAAACCTAAGCTAGCTACAATATAACTAATAGTTATATTGTAGCTAGCTTAGGTTTTATTTTTATTTCACAGGTACGTTTGCATTTATTTTTAACTAGGTAGACTAGTTAGTAAATAGTTATTAACTATTTACTAACTACCTAGTTAAAATAAATACAAACAGACCTGTGAAATAAAATCTAAGCTGCCTTACACTAAAACCTAACATTACAAAAAATAAAAAAACACTAAAATTACCAAAAATTAAAAACCTACCATTACAAAAAATAACAAACAAAATTATCCAAAACAATAAAAATGATTCTTATTCTAATACCCTTTAAAAAAAAAAAAACACCCCAAAATAAAAGAACCCTAATCTATAATAAACTACCAAGGGCCCTGAAAAGGGCCTTTTGTAGGGCATTGCCCTAAAGAAATCAGCTATTTTTCTACAAAAGAAAAAGAAACACCCCCTAAAAGTATACAAACCCCCACCCCCCAAACCCACAAAATAAAAATAAAGTCAAACCTAATCTACCCATTGCCCTGAAAAGGGTATTTGTATGGGCATTGCCCTTAAAAGGGCATTCAGCTCTTTTGCTGCCTATTAAAAAGAAAAAAAGAAAACAATAGCCAATAGAATTTCAGTAGCTCTCATCCTATTGGATGATTTGAACAGCCAATAGGATTTCAGTAGCTCTCATCCTATTGGCTGATTTGAATTTCCAAAATCAAATCAGCCAATAGGAATGAAAGGGAGGCCATTTTGAAAAGGCTCCCTTGCATTTAAGATTCAGTATACGGCGGCGACCATATGAAGAGGATGCTCTGCGCAGAATGTCTTCAGGACGGACCCGCTCTGCGCCGCCGGGATGAATATAGAATGAGATGCCGGGATGAAGATAGAAGATCCTGGATGGATGAAGATAGAAAACGCTGCCTGGATGGATGAAGATCTTGCCTCCTGGATGAAGACTTCTCGCTGCCTGTGTGTCTGGACTTCAGAAACTGTAAGTGGATCTTCGGGGGTTAATGTTAGGATTTTTTAAACTTTTTTTGGTGGGTTTTTTTTTTTAGTTTAGGGTTTGGGCTTTTCTTAAAAGAGCGAAATGCCCTTTTCATGGCAATGCAAAAGAGCGAAATGCCCTTTTAAGAGGAATGCCCATACAAATGCCATTTTCAGGGCAATGGGTAGCTTATGTTTTTTTTAGAGTTAGGTTTTTTATTTTTGGGGGGTTGGTTGGGTGGTGGGTTTTACTATTGGGGGAGTCTTAGTATTTTTTTTACAGGTAAAAGAGCTGTTTAACTTAGGGCAATGCCTTACAAAAGTCCTTTTAAGGGCTATTGGTAGTTTATTGTAGGCTAGGGTTTTTTTTACTTTGGGTAAGCTTTTTTATTTTTTTAGGGCTATTAGGTGAGGTGTAATTCTTTTTTATTTTTGATAATTTTGTTTGTTATTTTTCGTAATTTAGTGTTTGTTATTTTTCGTAATTTAGTGTTTGTTATTTTTCGTAATTTAGTTTATTTTTTTTGTATTCAGATACTTTGTAATTTTTGTAGTCATTTTAGTTTAATAGTTAGATTAGTTTAATTGTTAGTTTAAACTTAGTTTTTTTAATTTGACAGATAAGTTTTAATTTAATTTAAAATAGGGAAATTGTAATTTTAATATAAAGTTAGGGGGCGTTAGGTTTAGGGGTTACTAGTTTAAATTAGTTTATTGCAATCTGGGGGCTTTCGGTTTAGGGGTTAATAGGTTTATTATAGTGGTGTCGGCGAGCAACGGAATAGGGGTTAATAACTTTAGTGGGCAGACGGTAGAGTAGGGGTTAGTAATATTTAAATAGTGTATGCGATGCGGGAGGGCCTTGGTTTAGGGTTTAATAGGTAGTTTATGGGTGTTAGTGTAATTGTAACACTTTAGTTATGAGTTTTATGTAACAGTTTAGTTGCGTAAAACTCATAACTACTGCTCTCAGTTGGCGGTACGGATCTTTTCGTTATTTACCGCAAAACTTGTAAATACAGCAAATCCACTTACGTCAATTGCGTATCCCATATTTTCAATGAGACTTGCATAGCGCCGGTATTACGAGTCTTCCTAAAAGTGAGCGGTACAGCCTCTCCTGTCAAGACTGGTACCGCATTTAAAAGTCAGTAGTTAAGAGTTTTATGGGCTAACGCCGTAGTATAAAACTCTTAACTAAAGTGCTAAAAAGTACACTAACACCCATAAACTACCTATTAACCCCTAAACCGAGGCCCCCCCCCACATCGCAAACACTAAATAAAAATGTTTAGCCCCTAATCTGCTGAACCGGAGATCGCCGCCACTATAATAAATATATTAACCCCTAAACCGCCGTACTCCTGCATCGCAAACACTAGTTAAATATTATTAACCCCTAATCTGCCGTCCCTAACATCGTTGCCACCTACCTACATTTATTAACCCCTAATCTGCCACCCCCAACGTCGCCACCACTATATTAAATGTATTAACCCCTAAACCTAAGTCTAACCCTAACCCCCCCCTAACTTAAATATAATTTAAATAAATCTAAATAAAATAACTACAATTAACTAAATTATTCCTATTCAAAACTAAATACTTACCTATAAAATAAACCCTAAGCTAGCTACAATATAACTAATAGTTACATTGTAGCTAGCTTAGGGTTTATTTTTATTTTACAGGCAACTTTGTATTTATTTTAACTAGGTAGAATAGTTATTAAATAGTTATTAACTATTTAATAGCTACCTAGTTAAAATAAATTCAAATTTACCTGTAAAATAAATCCTAACCTAAGTTACAATTACACCTAACACTACACTATAATTAAATTAATTCCCTACATTAAATTAAATTAATTACAATTAAATCAAATAAACTAAAGTACAAAAAAACAAACACTAAATTACAGAAAATAATAAAATAATTACAAGTTTTTGAAACTAATTACACCTAATCTAATCCCCCTAATAAAATAAAAAAGGCCCCCAAAATAATAAAAATCCCTACCCTATACTAAATTACAAATAGCCCTTAAAAGGGCTTTTTGCGGGGCATTGCCCCAAAGTAATCAGCTCTTTTACCTGTAAAAAAAAACACAATCCCCCCCCAACATTAAAACCCACACACCCAACCCTACTCTAAAACCCACCCAATCCCCCCTTAATAAAACCTAACACTAACCCCTTGAAGATCACCCTACCTTGAGACATCTTCACCAAACCGGGCAGAAGTGGTCCTCCAGACGGGCAGAAGTCTTCATCCAGACGGCATCTTCTATCTTCATCCAGACGGCATCTTCTATCTTCATCCATCCGGAGCGGAGCGGGTCCATCTTCAAGACATCCGACGCGGAGCATCCTCTTCTGTCTTCATCCGACTAAATGACGGTACCTTTAAGTGACGTCATCCAA
The DNA here is from genome assembly GCF_027579735.1 of Bombina bombina. Classification (NCBI taxonomy): domain Eukaryota; kingdom Metazoa; phylum Chordata; class Amphibia; order Anura; family Bombinatoridae; genus Bombina; species Bombina bombina. The sequence goes on from NC_069499.1 coordinate 1,184,217,103, forward strand.
GATGGCGTCCCTTCAATTCCGATTGGCTGATAGAAGTTCAATCCTATTAGCTTATCCAATCAGCCAATAGGATTGAGCTAGCATTCTATTGGCTGTTCCAATCAGCCAATAGAATGCGAGCTCAGTCAATAGGATTTTTGCATCAGCCAATAGGATTTTTTCTACCTTAATTCCGATTGGCTGATTCTATCAGCCAATTGAAGGGACGCCATCCTGGATGACGTCACTTAAAGGTATCGTCATTTAGTCGTCGAATGAAGACAGAAGAGGATGCTCCACGTCGGATATCTTGAAGATGGACCCGCTCTGCTCTGGATGGATGAAGATAGAAGATGCCGTCTGGATGAAGACTTCTGCCCGTCTGGAGGACCTCTTCTTCCCAGCTTGGATGAAGACTTCTGCCCGTCTGGAGGACCACTTCTGCCCGGTTGGGTGAGGACGTCTCAAGGAAGGGTGATCTTCAAGGGGTTAGTGTTAGGTTTTATTAAGGGGGGATTGGGTGGGTTTTAGAATAGGGTTGGGTGTGTGGGTGGTGGCTGGGTTGTAATGTTGGGGGGTATTGTATTTTTTTTTACAGGTAAAAGAGTTGATTACTTTGGGGCAATGCCCCGCAAAAAGCCCTTTTAAGGGCTATTTGTAATTTAGTATAGGGTAGGGATTTTTATTATTTTGGGGGGCTTTTTTATTTTATTAGGGGGATTAGATTAGGTGTAATTAGTTTACATTTTTTTAAATTATTTTATTATTTTCTGTAATTTAGTGTTTGTTTTTTTGTACTTTATTTTATTGTAATTAATTTAATTTAATGTAGGAAATTAATTTAGGTGTAATTGTAACTTAGGTTAGGATTTATTTTACAGGTAAATTTGAATTTATTTTAACTAGGTAGCTATTAAATAGTTCATAACTATTTAATAACTATTCTACCTAGTTAAAATAAATACAAAGTTGCCTGTAAAATAAAAATAAACCCTAAGATAGCTACAATGTAACTATTAGTTATATTGTAGCTAGCTTAGGGTTTATTTTATAGGTAAGTATTTAGTTTTAAATTGGAATAATTTAGTTAATTGTAGTTATTTTATTTAGATTTATTTAAATTATATTTAAGTTAGGGGGTTTTAGGGTTAGGGTTAGACTTAGGTTTAGGGGTTAATAACTTTATTATAGTGGCGGTGACGTTGGGGGCGGCAGATTAGGGGTTAATAAGTGTAGGTAGGTGGCGGCGACATTGGGGGCGGCAGATTAGGGGTTAATAAATATAATGTAAGTTGGGGCGATGTTGGGGGCAGCAGATTAGGGGTTCATAAGTATAATGTAGGTGGCGGTGGTGTCTGGAGCGGCAGACTAGGGGTTAATAATATAATGTAGGTGTCAGTGATAGCGGGGGCGGCAGATTAGGGGTTAATAAGTGTAAGATTAGGGGTGTTTAGACTCTGGGTTCATGTTAGGGTGTTAGGTGTAGACATAACTTTTATTTCCCATAGGAATGAATGGGGCTGCGTTAGGAGCTGAACGCTGCTGGTTTTTTTAGCCGGCTCTGCCCCATTGATTCCTATGGGGAAATTGTGCACAAGCACGTTTAGCCAGCTCACCGCTACCATAAGCAACGCTGGTATGAGGTGAGATGTGGAGCAAAATCTTGCTCTCCACTCACTTTTCTGCGGCTAACAACGGGTTTAAAAAAAACATAATACCAGCTTTACTGTAGGTGAATTCTATCAGCCAATCGGAATTGAAGGGATGCCATCTTGGATGACGTCACTTAAAGGTACCGTCATTTAGTCGTCAGATGAAGACAGAAGAGGATGCTCCGCATCGGATGTCTTGAAGATGGACCCGCTCCGGATGGATGGGAAAACTGCTCGTTAGCCACGCACAGCTTTACCGACAAAACTCTAGGTGATAATTTTTTCGGGTGCGGGACTGACGTTGCGCTACAGGCTAAAAGGCTTGCGGTACAGTTATACCGACAAGACTCAGAATGGCTGCGTTACTGTTTTAACGCTGAAATTACCATTTTTTATAGCATTAAAACACGAACGCACAATTCACCTATAATACAATTAGCAGCATGGCTACTAAATAACACAGAGGCCAGAGGCCTTTGCTCTGAACTAAACATCATGGATTTAGGCCCATGTATTATATTTTAATACTTATGAACTAAAGGAGCATTTCACATACATTTTAAACCCTGCAGCTGGTATAACAAGTAATTGTAAACACATAAGAGATAAACCTCCTATTAGGTCCATACGTTCTCTAATGTAATAAACCTTAATAAATAAAACACAACACCATGCTTGGGAGAAAACACGGTCATGGTCACGTTTATTAATATAAACTTAATTTAACTATAGCTAATATTTGTCACTATTAGGCAACTCTTTAATCAATAAATAACTTGTGGCGGCATCTACTCGCTATCCTAACCCCTACTGACAGATGGACAAGGCCCCTCTGGTGCTTGCAGCGTGGCACCCAGTTGCTCACACTCGATGGCAGAGAAAGTTTTGATGTGTAGAGCTCTTCGGCCTGCAGTTCGTAAGGACGAGGAACCCCTAGGCCGGCACCTAGTGGGCGTCACCCCTCCCTGTTATCTAGGCCGTCACTCTACTCTCTCAATGCCCGCTCCCAGGGCCTTGCCTGACCGCCAGATAGGGTATATCACTACTAGCTCAGTAAGGTGACCCCCACTGACGAGTCATACAACATGCCTATAAGAGGTGGAGGGCTATATTAAGGCCCGGGCTTACAGGGCTGGCTCAATTAAACCTACCCCAGCCGGGAGAAATCTATTGCCATCACCATAACCACCTTGTTGCCCCCACCTTCTGCGTCTAAGGGCCGGGCGGGGAACATTTTTTCCTTGAAGTCTGGACGCAGGAAGAGGCTGGATCCACTGCATAAAAGGTAAGAAAGACACCAAGCTCAAACCTGCAACAATATAACAAAACATGAAACACTTAGAACACTCCAGACTTCAAGTCAGTTATCCCTTAATTTCGCTACAGGCCCACTAGAGGGCCTTCCACTGTCATTGGCCTAGATTACAAGTGGAGTAATACAACGCCGCCCCCTGCAGACTCGCGGCCAATCAGCCGCCAGCAGGGAGGTGTCAATCAACCCGATCGGACTCGATCGGGTTGAATTGTGGCGATTCCCGTCCGCCTGCTCAGAGCAGGCAGACAGGGTTATGGAGCAGCGCTTTTTAGACCGCTGCTTCATAACTGCTGTTTCTGGTGAGTCTGAAGACTCGCCAGAAACACGGGCCCACAAGCTCCATTCGGAGCTTGATAAATGGGCCTCAATGTCTGAGATATAGGGAGGAGCAGTCCAGTTTAGGGCTTTGTATGTCAGAGTGAGAATTTTGTGTTTGATCCTAGAGGCAAGAGGAAGCCAGTGAAGGGATTGGCAGAGAGGTGCAGCAGATGAAGAGCGACGTGTAAGGAAGATGAGTCTGGCAGAGGCATTCATTATGGATTGTAAAGGAGCTAGGTGGCAGGTGGGGAGATTAGAGAGGACAGAGTTGCAGTAATCGAGGTGAGAAAGAATGAGAGAGTGGATTAAAATCTTAGTTGTGTCTTGCGTAAGGAAGTGTCTAATTTTAGAGATGTTTTTAAGGTGGAAGCGGCAGGCTTTAGCCAAGAACTGCATGTGAGAAGTGAAAGAAAGATCTGAGTCAAATGTGACCCCGAGACATCGGGCATGCGGGGTAGGGGTAATGATGGAGTTGTCGACAGTTATAAAGAGATTGGGGGTGGAGATTTTGGAAGAAGGTGGGAAAATGAGGAGCTCAGTTTTGCAGAGATTTAGCTTGAGGTAGTGAGAGGACATCCAGGAAGAGATGTGAGAAAGACAGTTAGTGACACGGGTTAGCAAGGAAGGAGATAGGTCTGGTGCAGAGAAGTAGATTTGGGTGTCGTCGGCATACAAATGATATTGGAAACCGTGGGACTTTATTAGGGAACCTAGTGATGACGTGTAGATTGAGAAGAGAAGGGGACCGAGGACAGAGCCTTGCGGTACTCCGAAAGGAAGTGGTGACAGGGCAGAGGAGGCCCCAGAGAAGGCTACACTAAAGGTACGGTTTGACAGGTAGGAAGAGAGCCACGAGAGGGCTGTGTCACAGGTGCCGAAGGATTGGAGGGTTTGGAGAAAAAGAGGGTGGTCAACAGTGTCAAAGGCTGCGGACAGATCAAGGAGGATACGCAGAGAGAAGTGGCCTTTTGATTTTGCTGTAAGTAGGTCGTTGGTAACCTTAACAATTGCTGTCTCTGTGGAGTGATGGGGATGAAATCCAGATTGCAGTGGGTCAAGAAGGGAGTTTAACGTAAGGAAATGGGATAGGCGTGCATATACTAGTTTTTCGAGAAGCTTTGAGGCGAGAGGGAGGGGGGAAATAGGGCAGTAGTTGGATGGGGAGGTAGGATCAAGGGAAGGTTTTTTGAGGATAAGTGTGACCAGTGCATGTTTCAGCAATGAGGGAAATATACCGGTGCTGAGAGAGAGGTTTAAAATGTGTGTTAGTATAGGGGTAAGGGTAGCAGAGAGGGAGGGGAGTAGCTGTGAGGGGATAGGGTCAAGGGGACAGGTAGTGAGGTGAGAGCGCAATATATAAGTGCCGAAAACTTCTTCCTCAGTAACAGGGGAGAATGAGCTAAGTTTAAGGTTATGGGTTGTGGTTGATTGAGAGCATTTGAGGGGGTGAGAGAATGGAATTATGTTGAGAGCTGATTTCATTTCGGATGGAGTCGATTTTGTTATTTAAGTGGCTGGCAAAGTCTTGAGCTGACAGAGAAGTTGTATTAGGAGGTGGGGGAGGGCGGAGGAGAGTATTGAAAGTGGAGAACAGACGTTTTGGGTTTGAAGAAAGATTAGAGATAAGAGTAGAGAAGTAGTCTTGCTTATGGAGATTGAGGGCACAATAGTAGGAGTTCAAGATAAATTTGTAATGAAGAAAATCAGCTGAACTCCGAGAGTTTACTATGAAATCTCATGAGAGTTAAGTGAAATTTCATGAGATCACAGTAAAAGAGTTCATGACCTTAGGTGATATTTTCCTGTCAGCTTTTTACAGTTATACTGCATCACTTTCCTTTTTTTAAAAACAATCTTTTTATTGATTTTCAAAAGTAAAACAATATTACAATGTATAAAATTGTCAATTTATACATGATAACAGGTATTGTTATTTTATAAACATGTTTGTCTCTATCATGTGTTAAGTATTAACATCAAGAGAAGAATGAAGGAAATACCTTCTTCATACACTATATATAGCAAGGAGAAACATAAAGAAAACAAAAATACACATTCAAAACATGATAAAAAATTTGAGATAAGGGGCTTATTATAGGTCCCATTTCAAAAAAAGAAAAAAAAAAGTATCTTTCCCCCCCCCCTCTCTCTCTCTCCTACCCACCGCTCTCCAAGTCATTCATCTAAGAATGACCATTGGCCTCTAAGTCTGTAATTCATCAACAATTCTGTATGTGTAAAAGGGTACAGGATTTGTTTGTGGAATCCAGTTTCTTGTAACAAAATAAATTGTTCCTATTTCTGTATAAATATTTCTAGACCATTATCTGAAAGAGATAAAGTATCTAATTGTTCAACTACAAGCTGACTAAGAAGTTTTAGTAATAAGTTGCTTAAAGTAGGAGCCTTCCTAGATTTCCATAGCCCAAGAATCTGTTTCCTTCCTATAAATACAACTAGATTCAGAAAATTTGTGTTTTCCTTAAATTTAGCACCATGCAAAAGGAAAAAGATGTCTTGAAGTTCTAATTCAATTCTAATTCTGTAAAATAGAGCTTAGCCAGTTAGTTATTTTATACCAGAATTTTCTGACTTTATAACAGTACCAGAAACAATGTAATATATTTGCTCCTCTAGAGCCACACTTTATACAATAGATCATTTTATTACTATTAAATTTTGTTATTCTTTCAGGAGTCAAGTAGGCCATATGAATTATTTTTATTTGTGCTTCAGTATAGTAGGCTGCAAGAGAGGCCTTCTTTACCCTTGAGATACTATGGGTTATTATGTTATCTGCTATACTTACATTAAGCAAATTCTTCCATTTATTATGACTTTTCATAGATATTTTCTCACTTTTCTTATTCATTATACATTTATAAAGGAAAAAGATCGAGAAAATTCTATTTCTAAATTCAGAGTCCCAATTGTTTCCATGTTGTTCTAGTACCTTTATTATGTAGCTTCTTACCGGATAATAAGCAAATAAATGATAATTTGGAATCCCAAATTCCTATTTAAGCTCTTGAAACGTTTTATATGTATTATCTCGCTAATTAATCAATTGTGCCAGATTTACCAGTCCCATTCCAGCCCATTCTTTAAATGGTTTTGAAATCATTCCAGCTATAAACTGAGGATTTCCCTGTATGGGATAATATTCTGATTTACTGACTTAGATAAAGAGCAAAGATTTTGCCATGCTTTTATGAGTTCTCTGAAAACAGACATTCTTCTGCAGATAACTGGCAAATTTCTGAGTTGAATGTGGATTAGAGCAGAGAGTGATAAGGGGGAAACGATTCCTTGCTCAATTTCTATATTTGTGTAATAATTTCCTTCGGTTACCCAGTCAATCACGTATTTAGCTAAAGCTGCTTTGTTATAAATCATAATATCTGGAAAATTCATTCCCCCTTTATCCTTCGGCATTTTAATTTTTCTAGGCTTAACATTGGTTTTCTGCCTTGCCACAGAAAGTTGACTACATTTTTGTTCAGCAAAACAGCAATGACAATGGAAATTTGGACCATCTTTTTAGGCTGTCGTACATGTTATCTAGTTTCTCCTTATAGTTGAGCTCAAGTAAATCAAGTGAATATTATGTCCCTTTAATAAAATGCTTTTGGAGGAAAAATGTATCTAAAGATATTTTTTATTTTAACATACAAAACAAACCAAATTTTATTCATTCAAAAAAGGTTCCTTTTTAATTATGTAGCATGAGGCTATATATTCATGGCTGTAATTTAGAATTTTAGGGGGGTAAATTAATTAAATTGATAGGATTGATTTGGACATTTTTTCTATCTGATAATATCATCACATATTCTTGGTTTTGTAGGGCTCAAAAGTGTATATATATATATATATATATATATATATATATATATACACACAATCATATGCAAAATTTTAGGCACCCCTGACAATTTCCATGATTTTCATTTATAAATAATTGAGTGTTTGGATCAGCAATTTCATTTTGATCTATCAAATAACTGAAGGACACAGTAATATTTCAGAAGTGAAAATGTGCAATATGCATCAAAACAAAATTAAACAGGTGCATACATTCGGGCACCCCAACAGAAATATTGCATCAATATTTAGTAGAGCCTTCATTAGCAGAAATAACAGCCTCTAGACACTTCCTATAGCCTGTAATGAGTGTCTGGATTCTGGATGAAGGTATTTTGGACCATTCCTCCTTGCAAAACATCTCCAGTTCAGTTAGGTTTGATGGCTGCCGAGCATGGACAGCCCGCTTCAAATCACCCCACAGATTTTCAATGATATTCAGGTCTGGGGACTGGGATGGCCATTCCAGAACATTGTACTTGTTCCTCTGCATAAATGCCAGAGTAGAGTTTGAGCAGTGTTTTGGGTCGTTGTGTTGTTGCAATATCCAGCCCCGGCGTAACTTCAACTTTGTGACTGATTCCTCAACATTATACTATCTGCTGATATTGAGTGGAATCCATGGAGCCCTAAACTTTAACAAGATTCCCAGTACCGGCACTGGCCACACAGCATAATGGAACATCCACCAAATTTTACTGTGGGTAGCAAGTGTTTGTCTTGGAATGCTGTGTTCTTTTGCCACCATGCATAACGCCCCTTGTTATGACTAAACAACTCAATCTTTGTTTCATCAGTCCACAGCACCTTCTTTCAAAATGAAGCTGGCTTGTCCAAATGTGTGTTTGCATACCTCAAGCGACTCTGTTTGTGTGCAGAAAAGGCTTCTTCCGCATCACTCTCCCATACAGCTTCTCCTTGTGCAAAGTGCGCTGAATTGTTAAACGATGCACAGTGACACCATCTGCAGCAAGATGATGTTGTAGGTCTTTGGAGGTAGTCTGTGGGCTGTTTTTGACCGTTCTCACCATCCTTTGCCTTTTCCTCTCAGATATTTTACTTGGCCTGCCACTTCTGGACTGTGCCTGTGGTCTTCCATTTCCTCACTATGTTCCTCACAGTGGACACTGACAGCTTAAATCTCTGCGTTAGCTTTTTGTAGCCTTCCCCTCAACCATAATGTTGAACAATCTTTGTTTTCAGGCCATTTGAGAGTTGTTTTGAGGCCCCCATGTTGCCAGTCTTCAGAGGAGAGTCAAAGAGAACAACTTGCAATTGGCCACCTTAAATATCTTTTCTCATGATTGGATGCACCTGTCTATGAAGTTCAAGGCTTAATGGACCAAACCAAACCAATTGTGTGTTCCAATTAATCAGTTCTAGGTAGTTACAGGTATTCAAATCAACAAAATGACAAGGGTGCCCAAATTTATGCACCTGTCTAAATTCGTTTGGATGCATATTGCACATTTTCTGTTAATCCAATAAACCTAATTTCACTACTGAAATATTACTGTGTCCTTCAGTTATTTCATAGATCAAAATGAAATTGCTGATCCAAACACCCAATTATTTATAAATGAAAATCATGCACATTGTCAGGGGTGCCTAAACCTTTGCATATAACTGTATATATATATATATATATATATATATATATATATATATATATATATATATATATATATATATATATATATATATATATATGAGTGTGTGTGTGTGTGTGTGTGGATATGTACTGTATGTATCTGTGCACATACATATTTACACATACCTGTATAAACTCATAAATACACATAGAAAATATTTAGACATACAGTAATATATATATATATATATATATATATATATATATATATATATATATATATATATATATATATGTATATATATATTCTGTACTGTCTATACATACACATACACACACAAATACATACAAGGATTAAAAAATTTGCCCAAGCGCATGACATTTCTTAGTAGTCAACTTTTTTAACTCCAAATTTTCATTATACACTTTTATTACACATTTGTACTGAGAATAAAACACATTTGGCTAGATTACGAGTTTTGCTTTACGGTTTTAACACTGAAAAAATGGCAATTTCAGCGTAAAAATAGTAACACAGCCATTACGAGTCGTGTCGATATAGCTATATCGCAAGCATTTTAGCATGTAACAAAACGTCAATTCCGCACTCAAAAAAATGACGTTTTTGCGTGGGATTTCCCTAGCGCCGGTATTACAGGTTGTGTGGTGAGGCTAAAATGCTTGCGTTACAGCCTATACCGATGAAGATAAAAGGAGAGCTAAAGCGCCAAAGGAAAAAAAAGAAAAAAAGATCCTGCTACACTCAGATTTTCCCCTCAAAGAAAAACAAAAGATACTAAGTATAAAAGAAAGAGTGAGCGCTAAAAGCACGGACCCAATTTATAAATAATAAATAAAAACCTGTATAGGAAATAAGTGATTCAGAGCCTATATAGGGGAGTGTATAATAATTATAAAATATAAAATAAAAATAAATAAATAAAATAGTACAGATAACAGGTGACAAAATAATATACAATTTAATAACACAATATTAAAACATAAAAGGGACGTCTCCCTTGTACATAAAACAAAATTTATGCTTACCTGAAAAAAAATTTATTTTGCAATGTACCGAGTCCACGGATTCATCCTTACTTGTGGGATATTGTCCTTCCTGACAGGAAGTAGCAAAGAGAGCACCACAGCAGAGCTGTCTATATAGCTCCTCCCTTAACTCCACCCCCCAGTCATTCGACCGAAGGCCAAGGAAGAAAAGGAGAAACTATAAGGTGCAGAGGTGACTGAAGTTTACATAAAAAATATACTTTCTGTCTTGAATAGACAGGGCGGGCCGTGGACTCGGTACATCGCAAAAGAAAGAAATTTATCAGGTAAGCATACATTTTGTTTTCTTTTGCATGATGTACCGAGTCCACGGATTCATCCTTACTTGTGGGATACCAATACCAAAGCTTTAGGACACGGATGAAGGGAGGGACAAGACAGGAACCGAAATGGAAGGCACCACTGCTTGCAAATCCTTTCTCCCAAAAATAGCCTCCTAAGAAGCAAAAGTATCAAATTTGGAAAATTTGGAAAAGGTATGAAGCGAAGACCAAGTCGCAGCCTTACAAATCTGTTCAACAGAAGCATCATTTTTAAAAGCCCATGTGGAAGCCACCGCTCTAGTGGAGTGAGCTGTAATTCTTTCAGGAGGCTGTTGTCCAGCAGTCTCATAAGCCAAACGGATGATGCTTTTCAGCCAAAAGGAAAGAGAGGTAGACATAGCCTTTTGACCTCTACGCTTTCCAGCATAGACAACAAACAAAGAAGATGATTGGCGAAAATCTTTGGTTGTCTGCAAATAAAACTTCAAGGCACGAACCACGTCCAAGTTATGCAACAGACGTTCCTTCTTAGAAGAAGGATTAGGACACAGAGAAGGAACAACAATTTCCTGATTGATATTCCTGTTAGAAATAACCTTAGGGAGGAACCCAGGTTTGGTACGCAAAACCACCTTATCAGCATGGAAAACAAGATAAGGCGAGTCGCATTGTAATGCAGATAGTTCAGAAACTCTTTGAGCTGAAGACATAGCAACTAGAAACAGAACTTTCCAAGATAGAAGCTTAACATCTATGGAATACATGGGTTCAAACGGAACCCCTTGAAGAACATTAAGAACTAAATTTAGACTCCATGGCGGAGCAACAGGTTTAAACACAGGCTTGATTCTAACTAAAGCCTGACAAAAAGCCAGAACGTCTGGGACATCAGCCAGACGCTTGTGCAATAGGATAGACAAAGCAGATATCTGTCCCTTTAGGGAACTAGCTGACAATCCTTTTTCCAATCCTTCTTGAAGAAAGGACAAAATCCTAGGAATCCTGATCTTACTCCATGAGTAGCCTTTGGATTTGCACCAAAAAAGATATCTACGTCATATATTATGATAGATTTTCCTGGTGACAGGCTTTCGAGCCTGAATCAAGGTATCTATGACTGACTCAGAGAAACCCTGTTTTGATAAAATCAAGCGTTCAATCTCCAAGCAGTCAGTTGCAGAGAAAGTAGATTTGGATGCTTGAACGGACCTTGAATTAGAAGGTCCCGTCGCAGTGGCAGAGTCCATGGTGGTAGAGATGACATGTCCACCAGGTCTGCATACCAAGTCCTGCGTGGCCACGCAGGTGCTATCAAAATCACTGAAGCTCTCTCCTGTTTGATTCTGGCAATCAGACGTGGAAGGAGAGGGAAAGGTGGAAACACATAAGCCAGGTTGAACGACCAGGGTACTGCTAGAGCATCTATTAGTACTGCCTGAGGGTCCCTGGACCTGGATCTGTAACAAGGAAGTTTGGCGTTCTGATGAGACGCCATCAGATCCAATTCTGGTGGGCCCCATAGCTGAACCAGTGGAGCAAACACCTCCGGATGGAGCTCCCACTCCCCCGGATGAAAAGTCTGACGACTTAGAAAATCTGGCTCCCAGTTCTCTACCCCTGGGATATAGATCGCTGATAGATGGCAAGAGTGAGTCTCTGCCCATCGGATTATCCCTTCCAGCTTAGAGCCAGCAAAGAGAATGACTGGGGGGTGGAGTTAAGGGAGGAGCTATATAGACAGCTCTGCTGTGGTGCTCTCTTTGCTACTTCCTGTCAGGAAGGACAATATCCCACAAGTAAGGATGAATCCGTGGACTCGGTACATCATGCAAAAGAAATAGCTCTTATTAACAATATATAGTGGCGTATCTAAGAAATGCTAAATAGCAATAAAAGGCAATGATGTCAAGGGCTACAGTACTTCCAATCCACAGTGGAAATATAAAAAATCACAGAGAGAGTACCTGTTATTGTAGGATGTCAATACATCTAGGATCCTAGGAATTATGTAAAAAGTTTTACCTTTGTAGATCAGTCTTACAGCTAGCACACAGCTGATGGCGTTACCGACCTTGGCCTGGATGTGGCCTTTTATGTTGGACTAGCGTGACGCCTCTGACGTCACTCGTGAAGAGCATAAAAATCGCTAGATGTAGCGGTATTAGATATATACTGTAGCAATAAAAAAATGACTGGATGACAGGTGACAAATGAGTAGCTGGATACTATGTATCTCAAGGATCCCCAGTTTGCAAATAAGTCAAATATATCTCTGATGCGTATATTCTTTTCCTTAGCACAAGGATCTGGGGGTCATTTTTGAAAGAACTTGGCGGTCACAATTAGTACATACACTGAGCAAATGATCCCAGAGGTCAGGCGTACTTGCCACACTTGGCGGTCACTCCTGGTGACTGGGTGGTTCTTTGCGGTCACTTGAGGTGACTATATGTAACAGAATCTTGCCACCCTTAGAGGTCACTTCTGGTGACTAGAATACTTGGCGGTCACCGTCAGTGACTAAGTGGTTCTTTGCGGTCACTAAGGTGACTATATGAAACATAAATTTCAACAGTGTCTGATAATACAGACATCTTTGCAGTCACATACAGTGACTATCGTAGGCAAATAGTGTAAGCTGTTAAGAATGAAGATGTATAACATTCCCTGTGGGAACTCCTCAGTAGACGGTATATTCTTATGTAAAACAGGATAAAAGGTGACAAACTGTCAACTAGGTCAACGCGTTTCACCTTTAGGCTTTATCAAGACATGTTTGCCTGTGTCACCTTGTTGGATTTTTAAACCCCTCTTGCTCTCCTGATTGGATAACAGGTTTTTTCAATTTAAGGTGGTATGGATAAATGTTTAGCTGTGTTCTCATCTTAAGGTGGATATGACATTGTTTAGTTTTATGTTATGTTTGTTCATATTTTATCAACAAACACATAGTGATTCTTATTAATATATATATCCAGTAAACATATTAAGAAAGATAAAAAAGGAAAAAAAAATAATAATAAAAAGATGAAAAATAAAATAAAATAAAAAATAAATAATAAAAAATAAAATAAAAAATAGAAATAAAACATAATAAATTCCAGACAATTATATTTATTCTAAATAAGAAATGATACTTGTAGATTATATAAAAGGGGAAATGTCCAGATCTGAATTTAATCCTACTGGATATAGCGTATCCATATTGTAAATCAATTGTGCCTCTAGTTTTAAAAGTTGTTTTAAGTTACCTCCCCTCCAATTTTGTTTAACCTTTATTAGGCCCCAGAATCTAGAATGTTTGAGATTATTTTTATGAGTTTCTCTGAAATGTGAATATAATTGTGTGTCAAGATTGCCCCTGTCAATGCATGAGAGATGTTCCCTGATTCTTTCTCAGATGGTTCTTGTCGTTTCCCCTATGTAATATTTTTTACATGAGCATTCAATGATGTAGATAACCCCTTTGTCCTGGCATCTTATAGTATCTTGGATTTTTAATTTGAAATTATTCACTTCTATTTCTTTTATTTTGCTACTATATTTGCTCTTTGCTCTTCTGTATATTATTTTGGAGTGTTCAGGCACTTTATCTCCTATTATGGGGTGGTTTTGGACCAGGTTCCAATGTTTATATAGGATGTTATTGATTAATTTATTATTGCAATTATAATCTGTAATGAAGGCTGTTTCTATTGTCTCATATTGATTCTAATTTATATTGTCTTTTTGTCTGTTTTGATAAGATCGAAGTCTTTTTCTACTTCTTCTTTTGCAAAATCCATAACTTTATTGTCATATCCTCTTTCTTTAAATTTTTGTTCTAAAATAAGAATTTGTTTCTCATAGTCTATATTCCTATAGCAATTTCTCCTTATTCGTAAGTATTGTCAATTGGGAATATTAGTTTTCCACCTTTCTAGGTGGCAACTGTTATAGTGTATAAAATTGTTGGCATCTACCTGTTTGAAGTGAGTAGACGTGACTATTTGGTTATCAACTACTTCTATTTCCAGATCAAGAAAAATAATTTTTTGTTTACTGAATGTATATGTAAAATTTATGTTCATATTATTTATATTCATATCTTCAAAGATTTCTTCCAACTCTGACTCTTTTCCCTTCCATACAAATATAACATCATCAATATACCTTTTGTATAGCACAAGATTTGCACCCAGTCTATGCTGAGTGAAGAAAGACTCCTCCCAGTATCCCATAAAAAGATTAGGATAGCTGGGTGCAAATCTCGTGCCCATAGCTGTCCCTGTCTTCTGTAAGTAAAATTTACCCTCAAAAGAAAAATAGTTTTGGTTCAAAATGAACTTGATGCCTTCCAATATAAAATTCTTCTGTTCTTTTAACAGAGTAGTGTCTTTTTCTAAATAGTTGTCTATTGAGTGAAGGCCCATTTATCCATACCACCTTAAATTGAAAAAACCTGTTATCCAATCAGGAGAGCAAGAGGGGTTTAAAAAGCCAACAAGGTGACACAGGCAAACATGTCTTGATAAAGCCTAAGGGTGAAACGCGTTGACCTAGACAGTTTGTCACCTTTTATCCTGTTTTACATAAGAATATACCATCTACTGAGGAGTTCCCACAGGGAACGTTATACATCTTCATTCATTACAGCTTACACTATTTGCCTACGATAGTCACTGTATGTGACCGCAAAGACGTATGTATTATCAGACACTGTTGAAGTTTCTGTTTCATATAGTCAATTAGTGACCGCAAAGAACCACTTAGTCACTGACAGTGACCGCCAAGTATTCTAGTCACCAGAAGTGACCGCCAAGTGTGGCAAGTTTCTGTTACCTATAGTCACCTCAAGTGACCGCAAAGAACCACCCAGTCACCAGGAGTGACCGTCAAGTGTGGTAAGTACGTCTGACCTCTGGGATCATTTGCTCAGTGCACCTAGTCACTAATTGTGACCGCCAAGTTTTCTCCACACTGACCCCCAGATCCTTGTGCTAAGGAAAAGAATATACGCATCAGAGATATATTTGACTTATTTGCAAACTGGAGATCCTTGAGATACATAGTACCCAGCTATTCATTTGTCACCTGTCATCCAGTCATTTGTTATCACTACAGTATATATCTAATACCACTATATCTAGCGATTTTTAAGCTCTTAACGAGTGACGTCAGAGGCGTCACGCTAGTCCAACATAAAAGGCCGCATCCAGGCCAAGATCGGTAACGCCATGAGCTGTGTGCTAGCTGTAAGACTGATCTACAAAGGTAAAACTTTTTACATAATTCCTAGGATCCTAGATGTATTGACATCCTACAATAACAGGTACTCTCTCTGTGATTTTTTATATTTCCACCGTGGATTGGAAGTACTGTAGCCCTTGACATCATTGTCTTTTATTGCTATTTAGCATTTCTTAGATACGCCACTATATATTGTTAATAAGAGCTATTTTATGTACAAGGGAGACGTCCCTTTTATGTTTTAATATTGTGTTATTAAATTGTATATTATTTGGATTCTTTTGTCACCTGTTATATGTACTATTTTATTTATTTATTTTTATTTTATATTTTATAATTATTATACACTCCCCTATATAGGCTCTGATTCACTTATTTCCTATACAGGTTTTTATTTATTATTTATAAATTTGGTCCGTGCTTTTAGCGTTCACTCTTTCTTTTATACTTACAGCCTATACCGACATGATCCATTCCGCTATCTGAAAGCAGTAGTTATGGATTTTGTGTAACAAAAATGTTTCACAAAACTCATAACTAAACTGTTACAAAGTACACTAACACCCATAAACTACCTATTAACCCCCAAACTGAGGCCCTCCTGCATCGCAAACACTATTTAAAAGTTATTAACCCCTCCTAATCTGCCACCTGGCCATATCCCTGCCACTATATTAAAGTTATTAACCCCTATTCTGCCGCTCCCCGACACTGCCACCACTAACTAAACCTATTAACACCCCTAAACCCCCCCACATCGCCACCACTAACTAAACCTATTAACACCCCTAAACCGCCAGCCCCCCACATCGCCACTAATAAATTAAACTATTAACCCCTAAACCTATCACCCCCTAACTTTAAATTAAAATTACAATATCCCTATCTTAAAATAAAGAAAAACTTACCTGTGAAAGTAAAAAAAACTAAGTTTAAACTAACAATTAACCTAGCATAACTATTATACTAAAATTAAAATAACTACCAATTAAAAAAAACTAAATTACACATTTAAAAAAAAAACTAACAGTTCACATTAAGGGCAGAACAATATCGCTCTTCTGCAAATAAAACACATAGACCCCTCACCGCCATCCAGGAGATGCACCCCGAAATCCCTCTGAATTGGTACACCTATTCCCAAATCTGCCATTACATAGACACTCACCCCAAGAAGTATCACCTAATTAAAAACACGACTCCATTTGAGACCCTATGTCACTCAGAAAACACCCGAAAACACGCCATATCAATATTGTACAAACTACTACTAATTAAAGAGCCACAATTCTTGCCCTCTTACACTAACTCATGGGACAGGGAACTGGGCACTAGCATCGCTGCTAACGACTGGTTGACTGTTTTTAACACCACAAAGCGCTCATCAATATCCACAAGAGTTCTTGAAACCAATTTCAAATTTTTAACGAGATGGTACCTAACCCCCAGCAGACTACACACTATCTACAAAACGGCTAGCAATAAGTGCTGGAGGGATGCAGAGAGATATGCACCCCCACACACATATGGTGGCAGTGTAATAAGTTACACACGTTCTGGCTGGCGGTGCTCGAGCGCATTTCAGATGCAATAGGCAAACAGCTACCAAACGACCCACAGATCTTATTATTCCTACTCCTACCCAAGCTGCACGACAGTAATGCTAGAGATCTATTGATCCTTATGCTAAACAGCGCTAAAACCTTAATTCCAAGACATTGGAAATCCTACGATATCCCGACTGAGAAAGAATGGGAGGACCAGGTAGAGAGTTTCCTACAACTTGAGAGGTACCACCACCTCCAATCGGGCTCATTAGTCACACACAAACTCAAACTATCTTTATGGAATCAGCACAAAGAGCAACACAAACTTAGAATCCACTAACCTCCACTATGCCTCACACTAAGTGTTACCCTCAGACTCCCTTTTGGCTAGCTTTGAGGATAACGTTAACAAATGTAAGATGTAATTCATGTATTACCTTCATGACTGTAACACAGAAACTCGGGTCATACAAGCTTCTGTACTGAACCTATGTACTGAAATTAGAGCACCTTCAAGTATGATGTATGGACCTTTAACCCAAAAGCACTTTACTGCTGTAACTCATTGTTACGCTATGGAAATATAGATGTGTCCTTGTTTATGTTTTGTTAAATCTGTTATTTTTTCAAAATAAAAACTTCTTTGAAAAAAAAACAAAAAAAAACACACTACTAAAAAAATTGAAGTCTAAAATTACAAAAAATAACAAATACTAAATTACGAAAAATAACAAACACTAAATTATGAAAAATAACAAACTACATGATCAAAAATAAAAACAATTACACCTAATCTAATAGCCCTATAAAAATAAATAAGCTCCCCCAAAATAAAAAAAACCCTAGCCCCTGATTCGAATAGCCAATAGAATTTAATTAACTCTCATCCTATTGGCTGATTCGAACAGCCAATAGGATTTCAGTAGCTCTCATCCTATTGGCTGATTAGAATTTCAAGAATCAAATCAGCCAATAGGAATGCAAGGGACACCATTTTGAAAAGACTCCCTTGCATTGAAGATCCAGTGTACAGCGGTGACCGTATGAAGAGGACGCTCCGCGCTGGATGTCTTCAAGGATGGATCCGCTCCGCGCTGCCGGGATAAAGATAGAAGACGCCTCCGGGATGAAGATAGAAGATGCCACCTGGATGAAGATAGAAGATGCTGCCTGGATGAAGACTTCTTGCCGCCTGGATGAAGACTTCTCGCCGCCTGGATGAGGATGGATGTCCGGACTTCAGAAACTGTGAGTGGATCTTCGGGGGTTAGTGTAAGGTTTTTTTTTTTTAAATCTTTTTGGGTGTTTTTTTTTTAGATTAGGGTTTGGACTTTAGGTAAAAGAGCTGAATGCCTTTTTAAGGGCAATGTAAAAAAACTAAATGCCCTTTTAAGGCAATGCCCATACAAATACACTTTTCAGGGCAATGAGTAGCTTAGTTTTTTGTTAGAGTTTTTTATTTTGGGGGGTTGGCTAGGTGGTGGGTTTTACTGTTGGTGGGTCTTTGTATTTTTTTCCAGGTAAAAGAGCTGATTTCTTTAGGGCAATGCCCTACAAAAGGCACTTTTAAGGGCTATTGGTAGTTTATTGTAGGCTAGGTTTTTTTTTATTTGCGGGGGGGGGTGGGTATTTTTATAGGGCTATGAGATTAGGTGTAATTGTTTTTATTTTTGATAACTTTGTTATTTTTTGTAATTTAGTTTTTGTTATTTTTCATAATTTAGTATTTTTTATTTTTTGTAATTTTAGACTTACATTTTTTAGTAGTGTTAGGTTTTTTTAATGTGTAGTTTAGTTTTTTTTAATTGGTAGTTATTTTAATTTCATTATAATAGTTTAGTATAATAGTTACGTTAGGTTCACTTATAGTTAATTAATTATAGTTAATTAATTATAATTATAGTTAATTAAGCCTAACACGCCTGCTGCCTCTAAACTTCTATCCCTTACCAACTCTTTAGGCCTGTCCCAGTGGACAACATCTCCAACACACTGTGAGGGCAACTCCATAGACCTGGTCTTCACAAATCTCTGTGCTGTTTCCAACTCCCTTAACTTCCCCTTTCCTCTCTCTGACCACCATCTATTAACTTTCTCTCTCACTCTACCTGCTACATCTTTGAAAGGCCCCAAAAAACTGCTACCTCACAGGAATTTAAATGACTTGGATCTCACAGACTTTTCCACTCAACTGAGTCCTCTGCTCTCTGACATTTCATCCCTCTCTTGTCCAAACCTTGTGACTCTACAGTATAATCCGGCACTAAAATCAACACTTGACAAAACTGCACCCTCCACTCTTCGACGTACATCAATCACTCGACGGCAACCGTGGCAAACTAAACAGACCAGATATCTTCAGCGATGCTCACGGGCCGCTGAACGGCAGTAGAGGAAATCACGCACCTTTGCTGATTTCCAACATTATAAATTCACCCTTAAGTCCTACAACTCTGCGCACAGCCTGGCAAAACAAGTCTATTTCTCCTCCCTCGTGTCATCTCACGCATCCAACCCCAGAAAACTGTTCTCAACCTTTAACTCCCTTCTACGTCTGCCTGCCCCCCACCAACCTCACTGCTCAAATTATTGCTGATCACTTCAAAAATAAAATTGACACCATTAGAAAAGAGATCTGCACCTCGCACCCCTCAAACCCAGCGATCCTACCCACCCCTTCTATTAACAAAAATCTATGCTATTTCCCTCCTGTAACAGAGGAAGAAGTCTCTGCACTCCTATCCTCGGCTCATCTCACAACCTGCCCACTTGACCCTATTCCTTCACGACTTATTCCCTCTCTCTCTGCTTCACTAACCCCTACCCTAACTCATCTCTTTAACCAATCCCTCACTGCTGGCACATTTCCTGACACATTCAAGCATGCGTCAATCATACCAATCCTAAAAAAGCCCCCGCTTGACCCCTCCACGCCTTCTAACTATCGACCGGTCTCCTTACTTCCCTTTGCTTCAAAATTATTGGAACGACTAGTCTATAATCGGCTAACTCAATTTCTCACAACTAACTCCTTACTTGATCCACTACAATCTGATTTCCGCCCTAAACACTCAACAGAAACCGCTCTTGTTAAAGTAACAAATGACCTGTTATCAGCCAAAGCAAAAGGCCATTACTCCTTACTAATTCTTCTTGACCTGTCCGCAGCTTTTGACACAGTTGACCATCCTCTCCTCCTAAAAAACAAAATTTATGCTTACCTGATAAATTTCGTTCTCTTGTGGTGTATCCAGTCCACGGGTTCATCCATTACTTGTGGGATATTCTCCTTCCCAACAGGAAGCTGCAAGAGGACACCCACAGCAGAGCTATCTATATAGCTCCTCCCCTAACTGCCACCCCCAGTCATTCGACTGAAGACAAGCAAAAAAAAGGAGAAACTATAGGGTGCAGTGGTGACTGTAGTTTAAAAATAAAAAACATCTGCCTTAAAGTGACAGGGCGGGCCGTGGACTTGATACACCACAAGAGAAAGAAATTTATCAGGTAAGCATAAATTTTGTTTTCTCTTGTAAGGTGTATCCAGTGCACGGGTTCATCCATTACTTGTGGGATACCAATACCAAAGCTTTAGGACACGGATGAAGGGAGGGACAAGGCAGGCACTTAAATGGAAGGCACCACTGCCTGCAAGACCTTTCTCCCAAAAATAGCCTCCGAGGAAGCAAAAGTATCAAATTTGTAGAATTTAGAAAAAGTATGAAGCGAAGACCAAGTCGCCGCCTTACAAATCTGTTCAAAAGAGGCCTCATGTTTAAAAGCCCATGTGGAAGCTACCGCTCTAGTAGAATGAGCTGTAATTCTTTGAGGAGGCTGCTGGCCAGCAGTCTCATAAGCTAAACGGATTATGCTTCTCAGCCAAAAAGAAAGAGAAGTTGCCGAAGCCTTTAGCCTCTTCTCTTTCCAGAGTAGACAACAAACAATGCAGATGTTTGACGAAAATCCTTAGTAGCTTGCAAATAAAACTTTAAAGCACGAACCACGTCAAGATTGTGTAACAGATGTTCCTTCTTTGAAGAAGGATTAGGACACAGTGACAGAACAACAATTTCCTGATTGATATTCCTATTAGATACTACCTTAGGAAGAAACCCAGGTTTGGTACGCAAAACTACCTTATCTGCATGGAAGATCAGATAAGGGGAATCACACTGCAAGGCAGATAACTCTGAAACTCTTCGAGCCGAAGAGATAGCTACTAAAAACAGAACTTTCCAAAATAAAAGCTTGATATCTATGGAATGCAAGGGTTCAAAAGGAACCCCTTGAAGAACTTTAAGAACTAAATTTAAACTCCATGGCGGAGCAACAGGTTTAAACACAGGCCTGATTCTAACCAAAGCCTGACAAAACGCCTGAACGTCTGGAACATCAGCCAGGCGCTTGTGCAAAAGAATAGACAGAGCAGAAATCTGTCCCTTTAAGGAACTAGCCGATAATCCCTTTTCCAATCCTTCTTGGAGAAAAGATAGTATCCTAGGAATCCTGACCTTACTCCACGAGTAACCCTTGGATTCACACCAATGAAGATATTTACACCATATCTTATGATAGATTTTCCTGGTGACAGGCTTTCGAGCCTGAATCAAGGTATCAATGACCGACTCGGAGAAACCACGTTTTGATAAAATCAAGCGTTCAATCTCCAAGCAGTCAGACGCAGAGAAATTAGATTTGGATGTTTGAATGGACCTTGGAGTAGAAGGTCCTGCCTCAGTGGCAGAGTCCATGGTGGAGAGGATGACATGTCCACCAGATCCGCATACCAAGTCCTGCGTAGCCACGCAGGCGCTATCAGAATCACTGAAGCTCTCTCCTGCTTGATCTTGGCAATCAAACGAGGGAGGAGAGGAAAGGGTGAAAACACATAAGCCAGGTTGAAGGACCAGGGCACTGGTAGAGCATCTATCAGCGCTGTCTGGGGATCCCTTGACCTGGACCCGTAACAAGGAAGCTTGGCATTCTGACGAGACGCCATCAGATCCAGTTCTGGTTTGCCCCAAAGTTGAATCAGCTGGGCAAATACCTCCAGATGGAGCTCCCACTCCCCCGGATGAAAAGTCTGCCGACTTAGAAAATCCGCCTCCCAGTTCTCTACTCCTGGGATATGGATAGCTGAGAGATGGCAAGAGTGAACCTCTGCCCATAGAATTATCTTGGAAACCTCAATCATTGCCAGGGGACTCCTTGTTCCCCCCTGATGGTTGATATAGGCTACAGTCGTGATATTGTCCGACTGAAATCTGATGAACTTGGCCGCAGCTAGTTGAGGCCAAGCCTGAAGAGCATTGAATATCACTCTTAGTTCCAGAATGTTTATCGGAAGGAGGGCTTCCTCCTGAGTCCACAAACCCTGAGCCTTCAGGGAGTTCCAGACTGCGCCCCAGTGCAGAAGGCTGGCATCTGTCGTCACTATAGTCCACTCTGGCCTGCGGAAACTAATTCCCCTGGACAGATGGACCCGAGATAACCACCATAGAAGAGAATCCCTGGTCTCTTGATCCAGATTTAACAGAGGAGACAAATCTGTGTAGTCCCCATTCCACTGGTTGAGCATGCAATGTTGCAGTGGTCTGAGATGTAGGCGGGCAAACGGAACTATGTCCATTGCCGCTACCATTAGGCCGATCATTTCCATACACTGAGCCACTGATGGCCGAGAAGTGGAATGAAGAGCACGGCAAGAAGTTAGAAGTTTCAATATCCTGACTTCTGTCAGAATTTTTTTTATTTCTACTGAATCTATCAGAGTTCCTAGGAAGGAAACTCTTGTGAGAGGAGAGAACTCTTTTCTATGTTCACTTTCCACCCGTGAGACCTCAGAAAGGCCAGAACAATGTCCGTATGGGACTTGGCGATTTGAAAAGTCGACGCCTGAATCAGAATGTCGTCTAGGTAAGGGGCTACCGCTATGCCCCGCGGCCTTAGAGCCGCCAGATGGGACCCTAGAACCTTCGTAAAGATTCTTGGTGCCGTGGCTAACCCGAAGGGAAGAGCCACAAACTGGTAATGCCTGTCTAGGAAGACGAAACTGAGGAACTGATGATGATCTCTGTGAATCGGAATGTGAAGATAAGCATTCTTTAAGTCCACGGTAGTCATATATTGACCATAGGGAGGATGGTTCGGATTGTCTCCATCTTGAAGGATGGGACCCTGAGAAATTTGTTTAGGATCTTGAGATCCAAGATAGGTCTGAAAGTTCCCTCTTTTTTGGGAACTATAAACAGGTTTGAATAAAAACCCAGCCCCTGTTCCTCTCTTGGAACTGGGTGGATCACTCCCATAACCAGTAGGTCTTGAACGCAACGTAAGAATGCCTCTCTTTTTATCTGGTTTACATATAGTTGTGAGAGATGAAATCTCCCCTTTGGAGATGAACCTTTGAATTCCAGAAGATATCCCTGGGAAACAATCTCTAGCGCCCAGGGATCCTGGACGTCTCTTGCCCAAGCCTGGGCGAAGAGAGAAAGTCTGCCCCCTACTAGATCCGGTCCCGGATCGGGGGCTACTCCTTCATGCTGTCTTAGAGGCAGCCGCAGGTTTCTTGGCCTGCTTCCCCTTGTTCCAAGCCTGGTTAGGTCTCCAGACTGGTTTGGACTGGGCGAAATTTCCCTCTTGTTTTGCATTAGAGGAAACTGAGGCTGCGCCACTCTTGAAGTTTCGAAAGGAACGAAAATTATTCTGTTTGGTCCTCTTATTGGACCTATCCTGAGGAAGGGCGTGATCTTTTCCTCCAGTAATATCAGAAATGATCTCCTTCAGACCAGGCCCGAATAGGGTCTGTCCCTTGAAGGGGATGTTAAGAAGCTTAGACTTTGAAGTAACGTCTGCTGACCAGGACATAAGCCATAGCGCCCTACGCGCCAAAATGGCAAACCTGAATTCTTAGCCGTTAGTTTGGTTAACTGAAAAACAGCGTCAGAAATAAAGGAATTAGCTAACTTAAGAGCTTTAATCCTGTCTAGAATGTCGTCTAGCGGAGTCTCCACCTGCAGAGCCTCCTCAAGAGACTTGAACCAAAAAGCCGCTGCAGCAGTAACTGGGGCTATGCATGCAAGAGGCTGGAGAATAAAACCTTGATGAATAAAAATTTTCTTAAGGAGACCCTCCAATTTTTTATCCATAGGATCTAGGAAAGCACAACTGTCCTCGACGGGGATAGTCGTACGCTTAGCTAGGGTAGAGACTGCTCCCTCCACCTTAGGGACCGTCTGCCACGAGTCCCGTACGGCGGCATCTATTGGAAACATCTTTTTGAAAGCAGGAGGGGGAGAGAACGGCACACCTGGTCTATTCCATTCCTTAGTAATAATTTCTGAAAACCTCTTAGGGACTGGAAAAACATCAGTGTAAACAGGCACTGCAAAGTATTTGTCCATTTTACACAATTTCTCTGGAACCACAATGGGGTCACAATCATCCAGAGTCGCCAAAACCTCCCTAAGCAATAAGCGGAGGTGTTTAAGCTTAAATTTAAACGCTGTCATTTCAGAATCAGACTGAAGCAACGCCTTCCCTGAGTCTGAAATGTCACCCACAGATAGAAGCTCACCTGCCTCGGCTTCTGAGTATTGTGAGGGTATATCGGACACAGGCATTAAAGCGTCAGAAAGCTCTGTATTAGTTCTAGCCCCAGAGCTGTCTCGCTTTCCTTGTAACCCTGGCAGTTTGGAGAATACCTCTGAGAGGGTAGCATTCATAACTGCCGTCATGTCCTGTAAAGTAAAAGAATTAGACGCGCTAGATGTACTTGGCGTCACTTGAGCGGGAGTTATAGGTTCTGACACATGGGGAGAGCTAGATGGCATAATCTCCCTTTTTTCAGTCAGAGAATCCCCTGGAGATAAATCTTTAAGCGCCATAATATGGTCTTTATAGTTTATAGAAATTTCAGTACATTTGGTACACATTCTAAGAGGGGGTTCCACCATGGCTTCTAAACATATTGAACAAGGAGTTTCCTCTATGTCAGACATGTTTAACAGACTAGTAATGAGACAAGCAAGGAAAAGTGGAAAACACTTTAATAAAGGTGAAACAGCAATTAAACAAAAACGTTACTGTGCCTTTAAGAGAAAAAAACTAACACTTAAACTGCAAAACAGTGTAAAAATATAGTAAAGTCTTTGAAATTTTTACAGTGTGTGTAAGGGACTAAAGCAACATTGCACCCACTTGCAAATGGATGATTAACCCCTTAGGCCCCAAACCGGATTTAAAAACATTAAAAAACGTTACAAGACAGTTAAGCACCCTGCCACAGCTCTGCTGAGGCTCCTACCTGCCCTCAAGTACGATTTTGTGCAGAAATAAACCCCTTATAATGGTCCTCAGGTGCCAGAGGACTCCTCTAGGGAAGCTGGATGTCTCAGTCTGAATTAAAACTGCGCATTTAGAGCGCTAAAATAGGCCCCTCCCACCATGTACTGGGTGCCGGAGGGGCCTTAAGAAAATACTCCTAGGAGTATCTGATTAGCCATGTGGAAACTAGGCCCCAAATAAAGAGTTATCTCCCTCAGAGAAAAAAACATCCTATTTTTGAATTCATGTAAACGTTTAACTGTCACTAAGTAATAAGAGTATTACCCTGTTTTGTAAGCATGATCCCAGTCGCTGTTAAATCACTGCATCAGGCTTACCTCAAATACGCAAGGCTCTGTCAGCATTTTCTAGAACTCATTCATCTCTCTAGAAATAAATATACTGAACATACCTCAAAGCAGGTAATCTGCAGACCGTTCCCCCAACTGAAGTTGTCCCATACTCTTCAGTTATGTGTGAGAACAGCAATGGACCTTAGTTACAAACCGCTAAGCTCATCAACCTCCAGGCAGAACTCTTCTTCTAATTTCTGCCTGAGAGTAAAACAGTACAACGCCGGTACCGTTTAAAAACAACAAACTTTTGATTGAAGGTAAAACTACACTAAGTCACCACATATCTCTTGATACTTCCTATCTTGTCGAGAGCTGCAAGAGAATGACTGGGGGTGGCAGTTAGGGGAGGAGCTATATAGACAGCTCTGCTGTGGGTGTCCGCTTGCAGCTTCCTGTTGGGAAGGAGAATATCCCACAAGTAATGGATGAACCCGTGGACTGGATACACCTTACAAGAGAAATACTACATTCATTTGGCATCCGAGACACAGCCCTCTCCTGGTTTGCATCACATCTTTCAAACCGCTCGTTTTCAGTTTCCTTTAACAACATATCTTGTGATCCTATGCCTCTCTTAGTTGGAGTACCGCAAGGCTCTGTCTTGGGCCCCTTGCTTTTCTCTCTCTATACATCCTGCCGTGGAAAACTTATAGCCTCCTTTGGATTCCAGTACCACCTATATGCTGATGATACCCAAATCTATCTTTCCTCTCCTGATATCTCTCCCTCTTTACTCAACCAGATTTCTGACTGCCTCTCTGCAATTTTCTCTTGGATGTCTTCACACTACCTCCAACTCAATCTGTCCAAAACTGAGCTGCTTCTTATTCCCCCCTCTTCGAGACATCCGACACCTGACATTTCTCTGATGGTTGGAGACTCTATTCTCAACACCTCACCCCAGGTCCGCTGCCTTGGGGTCACACTAGACTCAGAACTCACATTCAACCCACATATACAAACGCTTACCAAATCCTGCCGTTCACACCTACGCAACATTTCCAGAATTCGTCCCTTCCTTACTCAAAAAACTACAAAAATACTTATTCATTCCCTCATCCTGTCACGCATTGATTATTGCAATCTACTCTTAAATGGCCTTCCAAAACACCGCCTCTCCTCCCGCCAATCTATTATGAATGCTTCTGCTAGACTCATCCACCTAAGTCGACGATCTACATCAGCTGCTCCGCTCTGCCAGTCTCTACACTGGCTCCCCATACACTCCAGAATACAATTTAAAGTTTTAGCCCTAACCTACAAAGCACTCAACAGTCTAACTCCCAACTATATTTCCTCTCTCATCGTGAAATACTCCCCATCCCGTCCTCTTCGATCAACCTCTGACCTACGTCTCTACACTCCTGTTATCTCTACATCCCACTCCCGCCTCCAAGACTTCGCACGTGCTGCTCCTGTCCTCTGGAACTCTCTACCCCGCTCCATCAGACTGTTTCCAACCTTGTATAGCTTCAGAAGATCCTTGAAAACCCACCTATTCAGAGAGGCTTACCATCTCTCCTCCATCCCGCATCCGAACCAAGCTAATACATGTACATTAACTGCCTGACTCACTGCTGCAAATACAACCGATGTAACAAGCTACCCCAACCTTATGTCTCTGCACCCTAAACCTATAGACTGTGAGCTCTCCGGAGCAGGGCCCTCTTCCTCCTGTGCTAGATTTGTTTAGTCTTGTTATGTTTTGTATTGTATCACAAATCTTTGTCATTGTATACCCCTATCATTGTACCCAGCGCTACGGAATTTGGCTGCGCTATACAAATAAATGATAATAATAATAATAATAGTTTAAACTTAGGTTTTTTTAATTTCACAGGTAAGTTTTAATTTATTTTAAGATAGGGATATTGTAATTTTAATATAAAGTTAGGGGGCTGTTAGGTTTAGGGGTTAATAGTTTAATTTAGTTTTTTGCAATGTGGGAGGCTGGCTGTTTAGGGGTTAATAGGTTTATTTAGTGGCGGTGATGTGGGAGGCCAGTGGTTTAGGGGTTAATACATTTTTTATGGTGGCGGCGTTGTTGGGGAGCGGCGGAATAGGGGTAAATAACTTTTATTAGTGGCGTCGATGTCGGGAGCGGCAGATTAGGGGTTAATAACTTTATTTAGGTGTCGGTGATGTTGGAGAGCGGCGGATTAGCCATCCAGCAGAAGTGGTAAAGACAGTAAAGTAGTTTAAACATGCATTGATTGGATAGGCATAAGGTTATGCTAGATATAAAATAAGGCCAGGAACTAATGAAAGTATTCAGAAAATTGGGCAGACTAGATAGGCCGAATGGTTCCTATCTGCGACATATTCTATGTTTCTACAAGTCAGGAGAGCGACACTTTGCTGTCAAATGGGCTGCACGCTGGACGTACCTGGTCTAGTTCCACAAGTACAAATTAGTCATCTAATCAAACAAGTTTAAAATAACATTTATATAAAGACTGCTTGTGTTATTACCTTTTAAAAAAAAATTTTGGTTATATTGAGAGTCTGCAACTAACCAAACCCACCCACTTTGATGTTAATTGCATGATCATCATGGTTGGTTACTTACTTGGTTACGTAAGGTTTGCCAGAGTAGGCAGCAGTCTTCTACACACAGACACCAGCACCACGCTGCCGCACAGATCAAGGATTTAGGATGGGTCATGACTCACAGTTAGTTGACTGCAGGCAGCTTGCTTCTTTCCTCACTTTCCCGACACTAAGCGTGGCGCCGCTTTGGTCAAGGAGGAGTGAGGACCCCAATTCATCTGTCCTACTACTCCCTCCCCTCCGCAAAACGGGTGGCGGACACTACAAGGGCCAGTCATGGACACCAGGGTCCAAGTACGGACACCTTGCCTATCCCTGCAGACACACACACCCTAAACAACTGCTTGCATGCTGAAAGAATCTGTAATATATAGTCACCATAGATACTTTAGGAACCAAAAAATAAGAGTAAAAAAGATTAAAATAATAAATAAAATAATAAATAACAGAGCACAACAAGAACATATAAGATGGTATAGGGAGGACTTGAGAAGCAAAAGAAGTGACACTAAGTGAGAAAATCATTGGTGAGGAAAAGGTCACCGCAAGTGAACATATGAGCAAATTCACTGAAAGCTGTAGGTTAAATCATATAAAATTGTAGCCTAGTTAGAATAATCCGCCTCCTACCACTATAGCTAGTACAAACTTGACAGATATGCAATTGCTCAGTAAAATAACTGGTGCCTGTGTGTGGTATTATTTGCTGCCACTTATGCAGCATTAGTTGGTATTGCAATATAATTCAGATACAATATACAGCCCATAATGATTAATGCTGGTTAGGAGATGTATAGTTATACTACCAAACAGCTGCCTCTACCATTACTGTGTGTGAGCCTCAGCATCAATGGAACTACAATTGTTGGGCATCTTCTGGATTCACATTGTTCTCTTTATTACCGTATGCATAGGGCTGGCAGTGACAGAGTGATTCAACTGTTGCTGGAACCAGTTTCGGAGCAGCTGCAGTGCCTCAGACAGATCCCCTCACACATAGCCAGTGCTCGCGGCCCCATCACCTTAGAGAAGAGCTTCCCCTTTCACTCAGCCCCCAGTCCCAACTGCACAGCTCCACCCTGCACCTTCTCCCCAGGGCCATAAACAAGTGTGTGGCTGCTCACTGACCTTCCCCAGCCCACCTCTCACAAACCCGCACGCAGGAAGACACAGCAATAATAATAATATGAAATAAAATCACAAAATAGGTTTTTACATAAGAAATATGGGCAACTTAGTTGGCAACTTCTTAAGTTGTCCAGACAGATTTCCTACTCGCTCCAAACGACTGGATTTCTGAACCCTTGTCCATATTATATATATATATATATATATATATATATATATATATATATATATATATATATATATATATATACATACACACACATACACACACATAAACATACATACACACACATACATACAGTACAAATTCCCAAATCCGGATTTTCAAAATCCAGCATTCTGAAATCCAAACTTTTTAATTAATATATAATTAATTAATATATATATATATAAATAACTCACAGTCTTCTCTGCATTTGTCTTTGATTTGTTTCTTGTGATCTACATCTACAATGCAAATAATAGTCTATATTTATTTAAAACTGCAAATGTTACCTTTCCGATTACAGTACTATCTTTCTGATGGTACTAGGTATACAAAAGTATTAAAAATTATATAAAACTATCTTTAGGTTGTATGTATAAGCTGTAATATCACATATAAATATTGCACAATTGAATTGCTTTTGTCTTAATTTTTAAACTTCCATCCCCTCTCCAAACTGTCCCATTTTACAGATGCAAATATACAAATATTCAAAAATCCAGACCTTTTTCCGGTCCAAAGCAGTTTGGATAAAGGGGTTTCTATCTTCCTCCCTCTTTCTCTAATAAATGTATATGTGTGTGTATATATATATATATATATATATATATATATATATATATATATATATATATATATATATATATATATATATATATTTATATATATTTATATATATATGTGTGTTTATATATGAGTGTAACACTTTATTTTAATATGTATTACTTGTGTTTTGTAAAACTTTTATTTTAATCCTAACACTTTACTTCAGGTCTCAGGCCGCTCTAATTCTTCTAGCTCTATTTTGGCTTTCGTTCATGTGCAACCCTCTATTTTGGCTTTCGCTCATGTGCAATCCTCTATTTTGGCTTTCGCTCATGTGCAACCCTCTATTTTGGCTTTCACTCATGTGTAACCCTCTATTTTGGCTTTCGCTCATGTGTAACCCTCTATTTTGGCTTTCGCTCATGTGTAACCCTCTATTTTGGCTTTCGCTCATGTGTAACCCTCTATTTTGGCTTTCGCCAACCTATGACTTTCAACTTGTCATATCATTGATATTTAGCACGGTCGCAATCTTCATTAAAAGTATAGGGCACGCTAAAGGGATGTCCGCCACGCTAAACCTCTCTGGTAAATATGTTTTACCATGGACTTGTAATATCAATGTGTGTGCTAATTTTAGTGTGGTCCAGTGATGTTGATATTGCTTGCACCATTATGGGGGATATTTTTTACAGTGCTCTGCCCCATTAATAGTTATATATTAAAGATCATGCAGAATTGATAAAAAAAAAAAAAGACTTCCACCTAGACAAGGAGGCATATGTTTTATCTTGTGTGTGTACTGAGTAAGTTTGTCAGGTAAGGTCAAGCCAATACTCACCATTATGCACAAATCATATTTGTTAAAACAATAAAACTAAAATCTAAATGTAAAAATAACCAATAATGTCTCTACAAATTGTCATAACATTATAAAACTTTATGTTATGATAATTCAGTGCTGAAGTTATATGATTTGTATGCACATATATAAGAAAGTAGAAATATCAATCCAAAATACCAACATTTCTATATCCTGGCTCATATGTTAGCTATTACTCAGTTGTGAGATCCCTCTCCTTCTAGTGGGGGGATGGATAGAAATGATCACTTCCTCTTTTAGCAACTCAAAAGTGGCCCCCCTTTCTAATTCCATTATTTTGGATGAATGTCAATCACAGGGTGGATAGTTAGTGAAGGGATCCTGCTAAGCATTGAGCCAAGGTAGTCTGTATTTGAGCCAAGGTAGTCTGTATTTTGAAATTAATTTCTAGATATTTTGGCTTCTTTAGGTAAAACTCACTAAGGTCAGAATTATATAAGGCAAGTGCATAGTGAAAAAAATAGCTGGTTAAAATGGAAACATATTGCAGACACTATAATCATGTATAGTGACATAACAATGTAATATCTATATCTTTCATGTAAACATGGATTGTGGAAGGAGCTCAGAAGGCAATGCTTCTGCTTCTATCGTCCGCAAGGTTGAGACTGCCTTTGCTGAAAGATCCCTGAGCTCTTCTGAATGTGGTATTCGCTATAACATATAAGCCTTGACAATGCATTGTACTATTCGAGTTTAGATGACAACCTTTTCAGAGCAAATCTTTACATTGTCCCTGTGATATAACAAACAGACAATTTGTTTGTTTTATCCAGTCTTATGTTCTGCTGACATTGTAAAGTTCTCATATTACAACAACCAACCTATACAATGGTTCAATGACACAATGATACATTCATTTTATGGTCTGGACTACAAGAAGGTAAGATTATACCCTTTGAAGCATGACAATCCAAAACAACCTTGTGTAAACATTCTGGAACTGTTTGTAATATGCTCATGTGGTGTAAAAAAGATGGTTCCTCCACTAAAAGTATTTGAACCCTCTGCTTACAGATCTAATAGCCACAAGCAATATGGTTTTAACTGTCAAGATAATTTATATAAAGGTTTAAAGGGTGCTTCTATGACAGTGCCAAGTACAAGAGGTAAATTCCAACTGGTATAATCGATTTCTTTAAAGCATGGACATTAGGCAATGCTTGAAAAACTGCATAGTCAAAGGTGCTTGTGCTCTCTGTTTTTATTTCTGTAATGGCTGAAATAGAAGAGTTTTGTACCTTGTGCTTGAATGTAAGCCTTGCTGCTTACTGACATTATATAACTCAGGGCTTAACACTTTTGTTCAAAATCTAGGAGCCAGACCAAAAACCTAGGTGACATATCTCTGTATCTTTATACAGACAATAGCTTTCTAACCAATTAAAAGTTGTTTAAGAAAATAAACCGGTTTATTAGAGTTAACATAAACCTTGAAGTGAGGATTACAAACCTAGTTATTTTCCTTATATTGAGATTCAGGTGCTACATGGAACTTAATACAAAGAGAGCTGAAGAGTCAGCAGTCTACAGCAGGTTATTTTTTCTCCTAGATCACATGTTGAGGGGCATTTTTTTCAACCCCAAAAATAGGCAGTCAGAGGCTGTCATTTCCGTATCCAAACACACAAGCATCAGAGGAGATGAGGGATATAATGAGCCTGTTGTACTTGCTTATTTACCCATAGCCTGATGTAGTTGCCTTTTGGCCAATATTTTGCTGTACTTGCGCACTGGCCTATAACCTGCTGTATCTGCTCACTGTCTTACAGACTGTTTTACTTGGCAATGGCATATAGCCTGCTGTACTGGCTCATTGGCCTGATAACCTCTGTCTTCCTGACCTGATTACTGAATGACTCCTGATATGACAGCTGCCTGTATTTGGTCTTGCAGACTACTCATATTTATCCCATAACAGTCCACTCCGGTTGTTTTGTTACGTCTTGGCTAGCTAAAATGCAACTGTACAGGTGTACTGACCTCTTCCTTGTTTACTGTAAATTCATATGCTATTCGACTGTAAGGTCACAGTTGTGACAGTTAGATACAGTAGCCATTTCTAACATACAAGTGGTGAAAAGGAGATTGTACCCACATCAGTAGTGTCACCAGCAGCAGAAGCCACAGACTGGCACTCAATATATTGAGGAAGCAGTTTGTGACGCTACTACCGCGTAAGCAAAATTATTGGGGGGGGGGGGGGGTAGTCACATTTTAAGATGCATAATGGTAAAACAACATATATTTATCGCACTGATAATAAAATATTGATAAATTATAGTAAGCAAATACAAAAGAGATTACATTGTGTAAACTGTAATGTATTAAAGGGACAGTAAACACCATGTAATTATAAGGCACTTCTGTTCTGTTGCTATAAAACATATCAGCCAAATATTTTTAAAAACACATTAACATCTTGTTACTGCAATTATTTATCATTGGTCAAACTCCACCATCCATTTGCCTTATTTGGAGGAGCCCTGGCTATAATGTTAGTATAGAGTGCATTGCTTAGGAGTTATCTAATAAAGCCAATTAGGGTCATGTATGTAGCAATGTTAGCCTTGAGAAGTCAGCAGGGTTTAAAGGGACAAGAAATCCAAAAAATTTCTTTCATAATTCAAATAGAGAACACATTTTTTTTTAAAAAAGTTTCCAATTTACTTCTATTATCAAAATTGTTTTGTTCTATTGTTATTCTTTGTTGAAGAGATATCTAGATAGGTAGCATGCCCAAGTCTGGAGCACTACATGACAAGAAATAGTGCTGCCATCTAGTGCACTTGCTAAACTGCTGCTATAAAGTGCTGCAGACACATGCACACTCCTGAACGTACATTCCTGTTTTTCAACAAAGGATAATACGAAAATTAAGACATTTTGTAATTTGGAAAGTTGTTTAAAATTGTACTTTTTGGGTTTTATGTCCCTTTAAGTTATGGTAATTAGAAATTGCTCAATTTTCAGGGCTAAATTACATGAAAAGGGGGCAAAATAAACAATGAAAGTATATTCCAAAGTTGTTTCATTATGCAGAACTAAGCATTTTATATACAAATCTCAATGTGTTCATTGTCCCTTTAATTCCCATTCATGCTCACGTACTGACTAGTCACATGAAAAGCTGAACATAAAAATTAGGGTTAACTAAATAGCTTTTTCATGTGCAGGTAAAAAAATTGGACCCAGGAATGCCTCAAATGTGCAAGATTAATGCATTAGCACTATATTGTATTTAGCTACAATCTGTGCAAGCAAAATGCAATACCAGAATAAATGATATGTTTTAAAATGTATTGCATTAAAGGGACAGTTTACTCAAAAATTTTCTCCCCTTTAATTTGTTCCCAATGATCCACTTTACCTGCTGGAGTGTATTAAATTGTTTACAAGTAGCTCCTTTACCCTTATATTGGCAATTGAAATTGTTAATTTAGCATGTGGTATCCCCACCTATTCTGAAAGTTTGTGGCCGTGCGTACCAGCTATAGATAAGCTTTGTAAACACAGCCAGCAGAAGAAATTACACTTCCAGTGTGATAAAGCAGAGATAAGGTAATAAAATGTTGATTTTCCATTGTTCTCTCAAAGTATTGGTGATTGTTTCAAGGACAGATATAAGATAAAGAAGCAGGTATATGTGCACAATGTGATACAGTAATGAGATCTGATTATACCTACAAGCTCAACCTATTTTATTAGGCTGTGGCTTCAAAACACAAAATCAGAGCTTTAATATACAGAAATAAACCTTAAAAAGCTAATTTTCATACATTTTTTACTCTGCAGTTGGTAAAAAAAGCAATTGTAAACACATTAAGGGAAAAACTATTTTACAGTATACTGTCCCTTTAAGCTGGCACAGATTTTTTTGCTGCGTTTTATTATTCAAAACATACATTAAATAATAAAATGAACACAATAAGAGTAATTTTATTTTTTAATAAATAAATGTAAACAATGTACTTTATTCATGCAAATACTAAAACCTCTCCTTTGCAAATGGTCGGCTCTATTACCTCCCACAAGACCAGATCTCTCTATCTGCTGTGCAGCATTCTGGGGCTTATAGTTCCCACCTGTGCAGACTAGAAAGGTACATTTTTAAGTGCGTCTGGCAGTGGACAATGGCTGTACATGGGGAAAAACCAACAGGTGTATTGGAGGCTCCCAAAAAGGACACCAGTGCCTAAATTTAAGGTGCCAGTAGCCCCATGGAGCCTGGGTATTCTGAGCCTTGACATAACTTAATAGTGGACGCATTAAATTGGATTATGCAACTGTATTCCAGACTCTGTAGTTAGCTGAAGTAGCAGATGTTTATTTTGCTTGGAAAAAAGTTTAAATGAATGGAGCAAGAATATCTAGCTGCTGTAACCGTCAGCATTCAGAAATCAAGCCATGAAATTTTCGTTATGCTTCTGAATGGAATCTGTACTTACAAGATCTATAAATGACTTTGTTTTCCTGAAGTGTTTGGGGATTTCTTGATCCTGCCTTGTTTCTTGATGTAGAACGCTTTTGACTACGCTGTCAGAGGTCAGTTTTACGTAATTTTTCATAACGTGGGATTGACGGATCTTAAAACCAGAATATTTGCTGAAAGAAATGATATAATGCACCCTACAAGAAATCATTTGTAACCATCTGCTACTTAGGTTCATCTAACAGTAATCCTCAATCCTCAATCTAAAGGCAAACAGACTCTATTTAATAAATTTTTAAAGCTGACATTGTACTGAAAACTTTTTCGCCTTTACCGTGTTCTCAATGATCCATTTTACCTGCTGGATTGGATCTAAAATAGCTGTTTTATCTGTTTAAACCTATACTGAATACAAATGCAATATAGGCTATAGAAAAGTTAGGTAAAAAAGAGGAAGCAGAAGAAATCAATTTCTTAGTAGGGTGGAAGAGAGAGAAGACAGCCCATTTGAAAGGGTGTGCTTGCACTAGCACTGAAAACAATTAACTCTTATCAGCTCCTTCCCTGAGTACATTGTCCCATTAACAGAGTCTGGAATTGAAATTCTGACAGTTTGTCTTTGAAGTTCCATTTTAACAGAGTAGTAATTATCTCATGTGCCAGCAAGTCTACTTGACCAGGAGGGAATAATAGAATATGTTATTCTCAGACAATTAAACCAAGATCTGGCAGAAAAAGATTTATAAGATTAAAGAGACATTTACATAATTTGTCAGTTTGTTTGTTTTTTAAAAACAGATGTTCGTGTAATGAAAACATTCATTTATATGTTTTATGTTTGAGATCATATTACTGATCACCAATAGAGCTGTAAATGTATCTTAAATAGACAGTTAGCTATCTGTCCCTTTAGATGAGTTATGAACTTCCTGCTAATTAAACAGCTTTAAAGGGACAGTCTACACCAGAATTGTTATTGTTTTAAAAGATAGATAATCCCTTTATTGCCCATACCCCAGTTTTGCATAAACAACACTGTTATATTAATACACTTTTTACCTCTGTGATTACCTTGTATCTAGGAACCTTCTTCCAGCCCCCTGATCACATGACTGTGACTGTTTATTATCTATTATCCTAAATTTAGCATTGTTTTGTGCTAAATCTTAAATAACCCCCTGTGCCTGAACACAGTGTTATCTATATAGCCCACGTGTACTTTCTGTCTTTCTGTTGAAAAGAGATTTAACCCCTTAATGACCGGACCATTTTTCAATTTTCTTACCCTTAATGACAATGGCTATTTTTACATTTCTGCAGTGTTTGTGTTTAGCTGTAATTTTCCTCTTACTCATTTACTGTACCCATACATATTATATACCGTTTTTCTCGCCATTAAATGGACTTTCTAAGGATACTATTATTTTCATCATATCTTATAATTTCCTATAAAAAAAAATATAAAATATGAGGAAAAAATTGAAAAAAACACACTTTTTCTAACTTTGACCCCCAAAATCTGTTACACATCTACAATCACCAAAAAACACCTATGCTAAATAGTTTCTAAATTTTGTCCTGAGTTTAGAAATACCCAATGTTCACATGTTCTTTACTTTTTTTGCAAGTTATAGGGCCATAAATACAAGTAGCACTTTGCTATTTCCAAACAACTTTTTTTCAAAATTAGCGCTAGTTACATTGGAACCCTGATATCTGTCAGGAATACCTGAATATCCCTTGACATGTATATATTTTTTTTTAGAAGACAACCCAAAGTATTGATCTAGGCCCATTTTGGTATATTTCATGCCACCATTTCACCGCCAAATGTCATCAAATAAAAAAAAAGTTCACTTTTTCACAAATTTTGTCACAAACTTTAGGTTTCCCACTGAAATTATTTACAAACAGCTTCTGCAATTAAGGCACAAATGGTTGTAAATGCTTCTTTGGGATCCCCTTTGTTCAGAAATAGCAGACTTATATGGCTTTGTGGTTGCTTTTTGGTAAGTAGAAGGCCGCTAAATGCTGCTGCGCACCACACGTAAATTATGCCCAGCAGTTAAGGGGTTAAATTAGGTAGCTTGTAGGGAGCTTGCAGGGTTAATTTTAGCTTTAGGGTAGAGATCAGCCTCCCACCTGACACATCCCACCCCCTGATCCCTCCCAAACAGTTCTCTTCCCTCCCCCACCCCACAATTGTCCCCGCCATCTTAAGTACTGGCAGAAAGTCTGCCAGTACTAAATAAAAGGAGTTTTTATTTTTTTTAATAAAAAAAAATAAAATGTTTTAGCTGTGATGGACTCCTGCCTTAGCCCCAACCTCCATGATCCCCCCCCCCAGCAATCTAACCCTCTCCCCTACCTAATTGCCGCCATCTTGGGTACTGGCAGCTGTCTGCCAGTACCCAATTTGCCCCCCAAAAAAGTGTTTTTAATTATTTTTTATTACTAATGTATTTTTTTCTGTAGTGTAGCAGCCCCCCACAATACCCCAACCCCCTCCCCCTCCCAGATCCTCATATATATATATTTCCCCCCCTCTTCCCACTCATTGGTGTCAGTGTGGATAGGTGATCGCGGGCGTGCGCGCGCCCCCGCACGCTCCCGGCACCCGGCGTGCACATTGCACTAACAGGAGCCGGATGCCGGGTAGCGATGGGCCGCCCACCCGCCTCCCAGTTGCGCTCCCACCCACCAACGAACCGGCCGCATCGCTACCGGTGCAGAGAGGGCCACAGAGTGGCTCTCTCTGCATCGGATGCTTTCTAAGGGTATTGCAGGATGCCTCAATATCGAGGCATCACTGCAATACCCTGAGAGCTGCTGGAAGCGATTGCGATCGCTTCCAGCACTCTCTTAGACAAGTGACGTACCAGGTACGTCCATTGTCACTAACTGCAAGTTTTTGCAGGACGTACCTGGTACGTCACTTGTCATTAAGGGGTTAAAAAGCTTGTGATAAGAGGCAGCCCTCAAAGGCTTAGAAATTAGCATATGAGCCTACCTATGTTTAGTTTAAACTAAGAATACCAAGAGAAAAAAGCAAATTTGATGATAAAAGTAAATTGGAAAGTTGATTAAACTTAAAAGTCCTATCTGAATAATGAAAGTTCAATTTATACGAGACTGTCCCTTTAACTTGACATTTTTTTTAATGCAGAGGATATTAATGACAAGTAAGGTTCTTTCATGCACACCATAGACTTGTGTACTTTGCCAGATGAAACTGCCCTATATAAAAGTGGTGACATTTCCTAGTGACTGAAACAACAGTGTTGACATAAGGGACTGAATTTCCATCAAAAAGAATGAAACACTCGTTCAATAGGGTTATATAATATGTCTTAAGAAAAAGAAAGTTCTCTCACCTTCTGTGCCACCATCTTCATCTCTTTGACATATGCCCTCATGGCTTCCTCTCTGCTCATTCCTCCCAGCCTATTCCAGGCATCCCTGCAAAACAATTCAATAAGAGTGACCAATTTGTCCTCTTCAATTTGCAGCTAAGACACATTTAAAACATAACATGCACTTTAGACTAACTGCAGCAGCTATTATGGAGACATGGGGCAGCTTGTAAAAATGTATTTGCAACAATACATTTGAGAACAATTCTTAGTGGGAAATCTATAATTTGCTCACAAAACTGTAGAGAAAGAATAAGCTTGAACTGTTTACATATTCCGTTCCAGCAAGTACAAAATGTATATAAATGGCAGGGTGTGTAAAAGGTGTCTGCTAGGACAATAGAATATAAAATGAACTGACATACTGGCGGATTTATTTTCTTTATGACAAGCTAATACCCTGCTAGGGCCAAACTGCCCCTGTGAAAACAGAATGTAACAAGTCAACAAAAATAATTCATTTCATTTTAAAAAATGAGTTAATCCTCCCTGCAAACAGAAAAACAAAAAATGTCAGCATTAAAGGGACAGTCAACCATAGAATTGATATTGTTTTAAAAGATAGATAATTCCTTTATTACCCATTC
Source organism: Bombina bombina (assembly GCF_027579735.1). Lineage (NCBI taxonomy): Eukaryota > Metazoa > Chordata > Amphibia > Anura > Bombinatoridae > Bombina > Bombina bombina. The sequence goes on from NC_069499.1 coordinate 1,184,256,354, forward strand.
CACAGTTTTGTATAACCAACACAGTTATATTAATATACTTTTTACCTCTGTGATTACCTTGTATCTAGGAATTTTCTTCCAGCCCCCTGATCACATGACTGTGACTGTTTATCTATTGTCTTGCATTTAGCATTGTAATGTGCTAGATCTTAAATAACCCCCTGTGCCTGAACACAGTGTTATCTATATAGCCCACATGTACTTTCTGTCTCTTTGTGTTGAAAAGAGATTTAAAAAGCATGTGATAAGCGGCAGCCCTCAAAGGCTTAGGAATTAGCATATGAGCCTACCTATGTTTAGTTTAAACTAAGAATACCAAGAGAAAAAAAGCAAATTTGATGATAAAAGTAAATTGGAAAGTTGATTAAAATTAAAAGTCCTATCTAAATAATGAAAGTTTAAGTTATACTAGACTGTCCCTTTAAGTTGAATAATGCAATTCCTTTCTAGATTTGAGGTTTAATGGCAACAAAATACTGGTAATTAAAGTATACTAGTGGAAGTAAAAAAAAAAAGTGAGACAGTACCACTTGTATTTTCCAATAAGATCCCAAAATCCAGGGCGGGGGATGTTGCAGGGTCCTAAAACTGCCTGTTTGTAGTAGCCGTAGAACCGCAGCATCTCATCATGGGATGGTCGATATGAGCCTGAGAAGAAGTCAAGATCTTTTATGCTTTCATGTAAATAACTATAGAAAAATAACAAAACTGTGCAACTAATGTATCCAATATTTTAAGGGGACATAAAAGCGGGGGGGGGGGGGGAATACATTACACAGCCATAAATATAAAACAGCTTTTGTTATTGCTTGCTAATGTGCATTAAAAAATATTGGAGATGTATAGCAACAAACTTAAAGGGACATTATACATTTGTTTTTTTCTGTGCATAGATGTTTTGTAGATGATCTATTTATATAGCCCATAAAGTTTTTTTGTTTTTTTTTAAATTGATAGTTTTGCTTATATTTAAATAACATTGCTCTGACTCCTAACCAAGCCCCAAAGTTTTAGGAGAATACTGATGTATACCTACTCCAGCTTGCTTCTGTTTGTGTAAAGGGTCTTTTCATATGCAGAGGAAGGGGGAGGGGGAGTGTCTGATATTTCCCACTTGCAGTGGGTGTTCCAGTAACCTTTTAAACAGAGCTAAGCTGAGAGCTTCTAAGTAAGTTTTTAAACAGTTTTATACTGGATTTTTATATCAGTATCTGTGCATATTATTCTTTATAGTAGTGTCTATTACATGCAGTTATATGAAAATTGGTGTACACTGTCCCTTTAAAGGGATACTAAACCCAAAATGTTTCTTTAATGGTTTCGATAAAGCATGCAATTTTAAGCAACTTTCTAATTTACTCCTATTATCAATTTGTCTTCATTCTCTTGCTATCTTTATTTGAAAACAGAATTAATTGATATTTTATAAATAACATATTATTATTATTATTATTATTATTATTATTAATAGTGATTATAATAATAAAAGAGAAGATGTAAATAAAAAATGTGACAATGGTGTGAAAGTGGGTATATAGCTGGAGGACCTTAACCAATCAGTGGATATGCACTGCTGAAGGAAGATTTTTCAGTAACCCAACAGTAAAGCATAATTATCTTGCTATTCAAGCCTATATACAATCGACTGATGTTAAGGAAAGTAAGTTATTAATTACAATCATGCTAATATAGTCATTTGATATATTTACATAAAATACACAATAAAATAATGTGTTGTTTCAGGACATTCTATAATATCAGCACACATGTCCATATATGAGAAACTATCCAATATACAGAGGAACATTTAAAATACATAAATAGGCATGAAACTTAAGTTTTTTCTTTCATGATTCAGATATAGGGTACAATTTTAAACAACTTTCTAATCTACTTCTGTTATCTAATTCGCTCCATTCCTTTGGTATCCTTTGTTGAAAAGCATATCTAGGTAGGCTCAGGAGCAGCAGTGCATTACTAGGAGCTAACTAGTGATAGCATATACACATCTTGTGTATAGCTCTGCCAATCTGTTCATCAAGCTCCCAGTAGTGCACTGTTGCTTCTTCAACAAAGAATAACAAAGAATGAAGTAAACTTGAAAGTTATTGAAAATTGTATGCTTATGAAAGAAGAATGTTGGGTCCCATAACACAAGGCACGTTGTCACTAAAACTTATGGCATTTAGGAGTCCACATCACTGTTGTTGATGTGCACATGTGATGAATACTATAGAACAGTATTTGTCATGGTACTACTATGGTTTGTCTAAAGAAGGAACCATAAATGACAAGACAGGTTTCATTATTGGTTTATTCAAAATAGAATTATCCAACAATTATTTCCAACTACCTCATATGCAAATAATTAATTCTAATGTAGGGAGAGACCTACTATAGATTATGAATATAATGAAGAAGTCTACTAGAAAGAATATTGTTGCTGTTTAATTTTTCCTTTACTGTCCCTTTAAACGTTCTTTATTTAGGCAATTTTAAACATTTTTCCAAATTACTTCCATTATCAAAATGTACATAATCTTTTTATGTGCACACTTTCTGAGGCAACAGTTCCTTCTTGTGTGAGTGGCTGATGGCTATCACATGACACAAAGGGAGTAAAAATGGAACTAACTTTGAAGTACGCCAGTAAAACAAAAATACTACTCATTTGAAATTCAAAGTACGTGCTATAGCATTGTCTTTTTATTATGCATTTTTCTATTATGCAATTCAACCTCTGAGCTGCAGTCACCTCCAGGCATGGATAACGTAGCCATTTATCCTTCTGAAACAGATAAGCTGAGTATGTTAACGTGAGTTATAATAGTTATCATTTATCAGCTGCAGATTATCAGATAAAATCCAAGGCCTATGTGCCAAGAATGTTTGTTTCCCATTGCTAGGAATGAAAGAGCTGTAAGAGTATTATAAATTATTAAACCAACAGCCACTTTTAGCAATCTTTACAATGAGAAATGTCATGCATCCTACACTGGTATTAAACTTAAATCCATTATAGTAAGTTTAAATAAGTAGAGTAAACAATACAATGTACATATATTAATATGCTTTTCCTGTAAGTTATCTCTATCTTAAATCCGTCTTTTCTCCCACTGGTCAAGAGAGGCTGCAGCGTATGTAATTTTCTTTCAGTTTATTTAGTCTTGCAACATGCTACACAGTGATTGCACAGATTAATGTAGAGTTCATTTACATAACAATGAATTCCAATATAATTTCAAAAAGGTAGAAATGTTTTTTAAAAGCACAAGTCCATCATATTTACAGATCAAGATTGAAAAAACATAAATTATGCTTACCAGATCATTTCCTTTCCTTCTATATGAGGAGAGTCCACGGTTTCATTCTTTACTAGTGGGAATACAGAACCTGGCCACCAGGAGGAGGCGAACACACCCCAGCCAAAGACTTAAATACCTCACCCACTTTCCTCATATCCCATTCATTCTGTCAAGGGAACAAGGAACAGTAGGAGAAATATCAGGGTATAAATGGTGCCAGAAGAACAAAAAGAATGTAAGTCCGCCCATCGGAGAATACGGGCGGGGACTGTGGACTCTCCTCATACAGAAGGAAGGGAAATTATCTGGTAAGCATAATTTATGTTTTCCTTCTTAATATGAGGAGAGTCCACGGCTTCATTCCTTACTTGTCCATCATATTTACAGATCAAGATTGAAAAAACATAAATTATGCTTACCAGATAATTTCCTTTCCTTCTATATGAGGAGAGTCCACGGTTTCATTCCTTACTTGTGGGAAACATATACCCAAGCTCCAGAGGACACTGAATAAACCGGAGGGTAAAAAAAGAGGCGGACCCTATTCTGAGGGCACCACAGCCTGCAAAACCTTTCTCCCAAAAGCTGCTTCAGCCAAAGCAAAAACGTCAAACTTGTAAAATTTTGAAAAGGTATGTAAGGAGGACCAGGTAGCCGCCCTACAAATCTGATCCATAGAGGCCTCATTCTTGAAGGCCCAAGAGGAAGCCACTGCATTAGCTGAATAAGCCTCAATCCTCTGAGAAGGCTTATGTCCCACTGTCTCGTAAGCTAAGCGAATAATGCTCCTTAAACCAAAAAGATAAGGAAGTGGACGAGGCCTTCTGCCCCCTCGCTTCCCAGAATACACAACAAACAAAGAAGAAGTCTGTCTAAACTCCTTCGTAGCCTGAAGATAGAACTTCAAGGCCCCAACCACATCCAAATTATGAAGTAACCGTTTCTTCGAAGAAGAAGGATTAGGACATAAGGAAGGAACCACAATCTCCTGATTGATGTTGCGTTCTGAAACGACCTTAGGAAGAAAACCTAACCCAGTACGAAGAACAGCCTTATCAGCATGAAATACTAGGTAAGGAGGCTCACATTGCAAGGCAGCCATTTCAGAGACTCTGCACGCCGAAGCAATAGCCAGTAGAAAAAGAACCTTCCAAGACAGTAATTTAATGTCAACTACATGCATAGGCTCAAACGGAGCCTTCTGCAAAACTTTAAGAACAAGATTTAAACTCCAAGGAGGAGCACTAGATCTAAACACAGGCATAATTCTAGCCAGAGCCAGAACAAAAGACTGAAAATCTGGAAGCTCAGCGGGCCTCTTGTGCAGTAAAACAGATAAGGCTGAAGTCTGTCCCTTAAGGGAGCTAGTAGAAAGGCCCTTCTCCGGACCATCCTGGAGAAAGGAAATAATCCTTGAAACCCTGACCTTATGCCAGGGGAATGCACGCTCTTCACACCAGAATAAGTAGGTCCTCCACACCTTATGATAGATGTGACGAGTAACCGGCTTACAAGTGTGAATGAGAGTATCAATAACTCTCTCAGAGAAACCTTTCTTGGCTATGTCTAAGCGTTCAATCTCCACGCAGTCAGCCTCAGAGAATCCAGATTTTGATGAACAAAAGGACCTTGTTCCAGCAGATCCCTGCGACAAGGTAACTTCCATGGAGGAGATGATGACATTCCCACTAGATCCGTGAACCACATCCTTTGCGGCCACGATGAAGCAATCAGTATCACTGATGCCTGTTCCTGCCTGATGCAGGCCACTACTCGAGGAAGGAGAGGTAATGGCGGAAAAAGGTATATTAGACTGAACCTCCAAGGCACCACTAATGCATCTATTAGCTCCGCCTGAGGATCCCTGGATCTCGACCCATACCTGGGTAGATTGGTATTGAGACGGGACGCCATGAGATCTATCCCTGGAGTCCCCCACCTGTTGCATATCTCCGCAAACACCTCGGGATTGGGAGACCATTCCCCCGGATGAAAGGATAGTCTGCTGAGAAAATCCGCTTCCCAGTTGTCCACACCCGGAATGTGGATCGCTGACAGCGAACAGTTGTGGGCCTCTGCCTACTCCAGAATCCGAGATACCTCCCTTATTGCTAGGGAGCTCCTCGTTCCTCCCTGGTGGTTGATGTAAGCCACCAAGATGATATTGTCTGATGTGAATCTGATAAACTGGGACGAACCCAGACGGGGCCAAGCCTCCAGAGCATTGAAGATTGCTCGAAGTTCCAGAATGTTGATCGGAAGAGAGTTCTTCTCCCGAGACCAAAGGCCCTGAGCCTTCTTGGCTCCCCAAACTGCTCCCCATCCTGAGAGACTCGCATCTGTAGTCACAATCTCTGAGGATGGTCTTAAAAAGGATGTCCCTTGGGACAGGTGATCTGGACAGAGCCACCAAGAGAGCGATTCTCTTGATTGGTTGTCCAGAGAGATCTGTTGAGACAGATCCAAATGATTGCCGTTCCACTGTCTCAGCATGCACAGCTGTAACGGTCTGAGTCAGAACCTGGCAAAGGGAATTATGTCCATGCTGGACACCATGAGACCAATCACCTCCATACACTGCGCCACAGAGGGCCTTGAGGAGGTCCAGGGGGCAAGCCATGCCGAAGACAGCTTGCAACGTTTCTGGTCTGAAAGAAATTTACTCATGACTAGTGAGTCTATTAAAGTGCCCAGGAATTCTACCCTGGTGCTTGGAAGAAGAGAACTCTTCTCTAAGTTTATCTTCCATCCATGGGATTGAAGAAGAGAGAGAAGAGATTCCGAATGTTCTTCCGCTAGACGAAAGGATGGTGTTTGTACCAGAATATCGTCCAAGTAAGGTGCTGCTGCAATACCCTGGGTTCTGACCATGGCTAAGAGAGCCCCCAGAACCTTTGTGAAAATTCTTTGGGCAGTAGCTAGGCCAAACGGAGGAGCAATAAACTGGAAGTGCTGGTCCTGGAAGGCAAACCTTAGGAACTGAAAGTGTTCCCTGTGGATTGGAACATAAAGGTAAGCATCCTTCAGATCTATAGTGGTCATGAACTGTCTCTTCTGAACTGAACTAGACCTTATAGTCTCCATCTTGAACGAGGGGACGTTCAGAAACTTGTTTAAGCACTTAAGGTCCAGAATCAGGCAGAAAGTTCCCTCCTTTTTTGGTACCACAAAAAGGTTTGAGTAGTATCCCAAGCTTCGTTCCTCTATGGGAACCAGGACAATGACTCCTAAGGAGGACAGATCCCAAACTCACCCAAGAAAGGAATCCCTCTTTTCTGGCTTTGATGACAGATTTGAGAGAAGGAATCTGCCCTTGGGTGGAAGAGACTTGAACCTGATTCTGAGCCGGCTTCCAAGTCTTAGGTTGCTTGGTCTTAGTGGAGAATTGCTGACGCTGGGATTTATCAGAACAAAAGGAACGAAAATTATTAGATTGTCCCTTAGATCTGTTCTTTTAATCTTGCGGTAGGAAGGCACCCTTGCCCCCTGTAACCGTGGAAATAATGGAGTCCAGGCCTGAACCAAACAAAATCTTACCCTTGAATGGAAGGGAAAGGAGTCTGGACTTGGAAGTCATGTCCGCAGACCAGAACTTCAGCCACAGAGGCCGGCGGGCCTGAACAGAAAACCCAGCAGTTTTAGCATTTAAACAAATAATTTGCATATTCGCATAACAAATAAAAGAATTAGTGACCCTTAAAGCCTTAATTCTATCATCATCTTTCTTAACAGAGTTGCCATCTTTTTATCCATGGGCTCTTTGAACGACGAGCTATCCTCCAGTGGGATAGTAGTGCGTTTTGCAAGCTTGGACACAGCGCCATCCACCTTAGGGACGGAACCCCACAACTCCAATTGAGAGTCCGGGACCAGGAACAGTTACTTAAAGACAGATGAAGGGGTGAAGGAAGAACCAATCCTCTCCCATTCGTTCTTAATAATGTTTGCCATCTTTACAGGAACAGGGAAAGTCTGAGGAACAACCCTGTCTTCGTAAACTCTATCCAGTTTAGGAATTAAAGGTTCTTCAGGCAGTTTGGCCTCTGGAACCTCTAAGGTAGCCAGAACTTCCTTTAAAAGAAAGCGCAAGTGCTCCATCCTAAATCGAAAATCTGGTTCCTCCGCAATTGGAGGCTTAGAGGCAGCCGATTTAGACCCAGAAAGTTCACACTCTGAAGTATCAGAAAGAACTTCATCATCAGATAACCGTCTATCAGCTATAGTCAATAAACTAAAAGATGACCCCTGGGAAGGATAGCAATATTTTACCTTGCGCTTAGCAGGGCGAGGTAAAACACTAATGGCCGCAGACACCGCGTTTGTAACTGCGCAGTGAAGTCTAAAGGTAAACGGCCTCCTCCAGATGGAGGATCAGGCGTGCTATGGGAAACTGCATGTGTATTGGGAGATGGATGCAGGGTGCGCACCTCACGGGATGGGGACCCCTCAGAGGGGGAAGGCTCAGTGGTATGAAACATGTTAACCTTTTTTGACATAATCACTTTTTCTAGGCATGTGGAAAATAATTAAGAGGGCGAGTATACCTCAACCTCCTCCCAATATAAACAGGCATTAGTCTTAGGTATAGAGGGAGTACCCTCTAAAATGTCAGAGTCCCCCATAGCTATGGGCTATGTACTAATATAGCAATAACTAACGTTATATAAAATATAAAAACGGCACCTTTATACCCCCAATGGCTGGGGCACCCACCACCTCCTATGACCCATGCACACAGAGTAAACCACTTCTCTCCGATAACCAGCACGGTCAGAGAATAGGAAGTGAAACTACGACCACACCCGGTCACATGGAGCACAACCTAGGACAGCCTCCGCTAAGAAAAAGCACACCAAGCTTGTAAAGCTGCGCACCTCTAAAGTGAAGTAACCTGTATGATCCAACATCAGCCTATGAGCCTCAAAAAACATTTCACACGTAAAGCAGTATAAATCAAATAAAAATGTATTTGCTTAATCCCCGCTGTTCAATAATCCCCCCTCAGGAGATATTAACCCTTGATTCCATACAAATAAAAGGAGCCACACTGTGACCCTGTCTTCTAGCATTATCGTATGTGTAAAAAATTAAACAATCTTACCGGAATCTATGCTGTGGAACAGAAACACAGCCTCTCAAGTGTGACAGTCTTGTAGCATCGCTCATGACATGGACTTGAGTGATGAAAGCAGGCAGTGAAACTCATCAACACTGATTGCTTAGGAGCTGTTAATATGAGTCTGGATGGTTTTGCAGAAAGACTCTCCCTGCATCTCCAGACCCTAACTTTCGTCAATGCTCTCACTGAGAGGCTGACAAGACTACTTAAAACTTCAGTCCCATTTCAAAGGGAGGGGTACCCTTCATAAGGAACTACTCCGTATCTTGTGACACTTCTCTGCCATCCTCCTGTGACGAAAGGGAAAGAATGACTGGGATATGAGGGAAGTGGGGGAGGTATTTAAGCCTTTAACTGGGGTGTCTTTGCCTCCTCCTGGTGGCCAGGTTCTGTATTCCCACAAGTAAGGAATGAAGCCGTGGACTCTCCTCATATTAAGAAGGAAAGGTTATTGAAGAGATGGCAACATTAAGGGTACTACCGAGGCCGGCTCAACCATGGGACCAAGTGGGTCCAAGGGACCCAGGCAGCACTTGACAGTGACTTTGTCAGTAACTGTCAGACCTAGACCATAATGCACAAAGACACATAATGGGTTAGGGGTGACATTCGAGGTGGGACAAGTGCACCTCTCCATCCCACTTATTGCACAATTGGGCATAAGCATTGGTTGCATGCAGGTAGGCAGGCTTAGTAAGGTCAGCGATGAGGCTAATAGGTTGATATGTTAATCATTAATGTTACTACTGGTGTGTGTGGGGGGTGTCATTGCATTCTCGGACCCAGGCAGCACAATTTCTTGAGCCGGCCCTAGGTACTACATATGAATGACATCAGATCAAATAACCTTGTTAAAAAGTTCCATTTGATGCAGAAAATGAAGATTCTGTAACCACATAGTTATGACTACAGATATATGTGACATATTTACTGTTGTACAGAAACCTTTTGATAACATTAATAGTAAGGCGATCAGTGTCATTTATTGTATTAGTTCTCCTTGTTCACATTTATATAGACATTCTAGTGTAGTTAGGAAACCATGAGATTAGTTTCCAAGGACTGGAAGGATAATAAGCAATGTTTAACAATGTATTGCTGCTATGTTAATATGGCACTGAATATCTCATACACATAGGGCCTGATGATCAAAACCTCCCCAGCATGGAGAGAAATTACGCAATGTTTTGAGATACTTTTCTGGCATTATATTGCAATGTATCTGTCTCTCCTTCCCTTTCTGAACCCTACATAGCTAGATAAACATCTCTCAAGCTAAAATGTGATAGAGCAGTGAGCTTTAGATAATCAGGACCATAGTCTTTGTGTCTAGCAGGATTTCGGCTCAGTACCACAATAAATACAGTATTATTTAAAGTCCATTAAGTGCTTTATTACTGTCCAGATGCCAGAATTTGGGCTTTGAGAATACTATTACACTGTTATCTAAAGGGATAGGAAAATTAAACTTGTACGGTTCAGATAAAGGATATAATTGTAAGATATGAATTCATGCACAAATATAACACCTGGGATGTTACGATAGCGTAATAATACAGTGACCAGGGCCCATGTGATTACTAGAATAATATTTTGAATTGCATGAAGCTCACAACTCATGCCAGGTGCCAAGCACAAATGTGCTCTTTAAAACATGCCTGGTGCAGTGTTGAAAAAAAAAACAAATAAGGGCAAAGGACTCACAAGTTTTTGTGGTGCCATGGATTTGTGGAACCCTGATAACACATATTATAAAATATTATATATATATTTTTTTATAATACAGTATATATATATATATATACATACATATATACACACACACAAGTATATACAAGCACACACAAATACATATACACAGTTGAGGGATTTATGTCAATAATCTAACTCTACCTGTAGGTACATATTGTACGCACCCCTTTTTGGTAAGCCCTGGATGACAGAGACAGCTGCATTGAACTGCCTCTGGGGTCCTGTCTCGTCCTGATCTGTCCCCATTTCTCCAACATTCGTCTCTGCAGACCCTGTGACAGCAAAGTGATTAGTGATACAAGGCACAAATTCCGTCAGTTAACATAAGGTCAAAGAATAGTTTCCTTGATAAAAGATGAACTCTGATCGTTCATTGTTTACTTAAATTACAGTTTATGTCAGGAACAATAATATGCAGAATATTGCAAAAAGCCCATATGAGTTTGATGCCCCATTTGATTTATGGGATTCTGTGGGAAGATTTAAAACTCAAAAGATTTCAGTACTGTATATGAAACAGCAATTATTAAACACGTTATATATTTTGAGCATAAAAATATCATACTGTGACACGTTTTACAACTTACACATCTGAAACATCAGTTCTTGGCCTTCATAAACCAGAGTTCCTTCTTTTCTCTTGGGGCTAAATCTGTTTTTACAAGGTAATCTCTAAGATTTCTAAACCTTTTATATCCTGTTTGTAGTGAATTTGAATGCCTCACATGTCATAGGTACCAGGGCAGTTGTTTCAACATCCATATAAGACCAAGATATATACTATTAGACGTTATATGACCTGCACTATGAAATATGTGATATACCTACTTAAAGGGAAACTGAACCCAAATTATTTCATTCGTGATTCAGATAGAGGGGCCCATTTATCAAGCTCCAGATGGAGCTTGAGGGCCCGTGTTTCTGGCGAGCCTGCAGACTCGCCAGAAACACCAGTTATGAAGCAGCGTTCTAAAGACCGCTGATCCATAACATCGCCTGCAATTCAACCCGATCGAGTACGATCGGGTCAATTGACACAGCAGATTACCCGTGAATCTGCAGGGGGCAGCGTTGCACCAGCTGCTCACAAGAGCTGCTGATGCAATGCTGAATACGGAGAACATATTGCTCTCCGCATTCAGCGAGGTCAGGCGGACCTGATCCGCACTGTCAGATCAGGTCCGCCAGACCTTTGATAAATGTCTCCCAGAGCATTAAATTTTAAGCAACTTTCTAATTTACTCCTATTATCACATTTTCTTCATTCTCTTGGTATCTTTATTTGAAATGCAAGAATGTAAGTTTAGATGCCGGCCCATTTTTGGTGAACAACCTGGGTTGTTCTTGCTGATTGGTGGATAAATTCATCCACCAATAAAAAAGTGCTGTCCAGAGCCCTGAACTAATAAAAAAAAGCTTAGATGCCTTCTTTTTCAAATAAAGATAGCAAGAGAATGAAGAAAAATTAATAATAGGAGTAAATTAGAAAGTTGCTTAAAATTGCATGCTCTATCTGAATCACAAAAGAAAAAATGTGGGTATAGTGTCCCTTTAATTGTTCCTGTGGGTGCTTTTATGTAGGAAAAACTGACGATGCCTGCACACATATCGCGAATCATTGTTTGGCATTTCAAAATGCATTGAGAATGTGTAGATCATAACAACCTGTAATGAGACATTTATGTTTTTTTAAGAGATACATAAAGTTCTAGATTATGAGTGGTGCACTAACAGTTATGCACAAGCAATAAGGGGTTCATCGTGGGTGTTTGCGTGCGTCAGGTTTTTCACTAATATTACACGTTGAAAGTAAACACGATCGCTTGAGCGCAATTCAAGATATAGCGTGTCGGTTTAGTGTGACCTCAGAGCTCTGGTTACATTACAAAGACTTACACTCATAATAAAAACATCTAATAAAAATTATATAAAAAAAAAAGATATTGCACAAAAAAGTTATAAGGGCTATATATGAGATATGAGGTTTCAGGTGCTAGAAACAAAAACGGATAATGGGCTTTAACATAGAGATGCATACATATACAAATCTAAAGATGGATATATATTATATATATTATATATATATATATAAAAATATATATGTATATGTATGTGTGTGTGTACAGATGTATTTATATGTGTATATATGTATTTACAGACATATATTCACACATATAAAAAAAAAAGATAGGCTCGTCAGAAACACCAGTAATGAAGCAGCGGTCTAAAGACCGCTGCTCCATAACCTGTCTGCCTGCAAAGATATTGCACAAAAAAAGTTATAGGGGCTATATATATATATATATATATATATATATATATATATATATATATATATATATATATATATATATATATATATACATACAAATATATATGTATATGTGTGTGTGTGTGTACAGATGTATTTATATGTGTATATATGTATTTACAGTATTTACAGACATATATACACACATATAAACACATAAATACATATGTATACATAGATATAGAAGTGAATTGGAGCCCTTTGAGGTTAAGTAGATGAAAACATGGAAAAAAATATTTATGCAATATTCATATTTAATAATGGTTTAAACTATTTATTTACTGTAAATAGATATTCCTATATAAATCTGTATATATCTGTACCCTATATATATAATGAAGTATATATATCTCAAAATAACAAGAGTATTGCATTGAGCAATGATACTTTTTTATTGGATTAGCTATACATTACTCTTGTTAATTTGATATTTAAATCTCTGGACTAACATGGCTATTCCAATCAACGTATGTATATATATATATATATATATATATATATTATATATATATATATATATATATATATATATATATATATATATATATATATATATATAGAGAGAGAGAGAGAGAGAGAGAGATACATATTGTACCATAAGAGGATTAGATATATATAGAAATATGTATTTATAAATAAATAGAAAATGTTCTGCAATGTGAAGAACATTAGAATGTGAAACATTCATATTTTCATGTCGGGCTAGCGCACTTGAGAATATGGATCAGGTTTGAGTCCGAATAGGATGTTACTTTTTCCCCTCACTTTTTTTGTTCCATGACTTTTATGGGGGAATAGGTTATCGTGCGCGCAATGTTGTAGTTTTGACTTTTTACGCTTGTGGGGTTAGTGTGCGAAAACAGATTACTTTCAACTTGTAATAAGAGCGCAACAAGTTTACTTCTAGCGCAGTTGGCGCTTGAGCGGGAGCGTTAAATAACGCTCCATTTGTAATCTGGCCCAAAGTCAGTGATTATGCTTTATCTTAATAGACCACCTCTGTTAGATGGAGATGGAGACAGGGGGAAAAGACTACTGCAAAAAGATGTGAACTTGGAACACTTACATCAAGAGATCTGAATGTACATCCCGGGTTGCAGTTTTTTATGATATTTTTTTTTAGGTGTTTCATTAACTCACTTGTAGAGGGGGCAATTTGTATTAAGGGAAGCCTTTGTTGTGTACTTCAATGACCACCCTAAACTTGTATTATCACAGCAATACTTTGTGTGTTCTAAGCCATGTCAGCCCTGAGGAATTAACCTTAGTGATCAATATGACCACTAGAGTGCTCCCCTTGTGCTGCAAAGTCTCCCAAGATACTTCTAACTAACAGGGGGGTGGTTTGGTACACTTTGGGGTCGGTTATTACACTGAGATTCCCTGTGATGTAATTTTGAGGATACGTTGTAACTATGTGGTATCCAAGGTGTTAATCTTTTGTGTCTTTTTTGCTTCATAATAAACGGATGATCCCCTGATGGCTTAATAACAATATTAATATGAGTATAATGGAAAGCATATTCATTGCACCCTGTTTCACATTACTCGGCAGACCTTTTGATGTACCTTGGCCCTGCCCGAAGAGGTTAAACCTTAGCAACTTAAGTGTAATTTTTATAGATATGTTTTTTGGATATAAATCAGTGTTTCTGTTACTTAGTGGGGATTTACTAGATAAGGTTGACAATATGATGGTTTAACCTCTGTTTTTTAACAGTTGATGATCCTTATATTAACCATCTTGCTCTAAAGAGTTTAATAATGTGTCCAACTCAGTAAATGTAGATAAAATAAATACACAATAGGAAAATATGAATTACTATTGATTTTGGGTTAATATTAAGTCAGAACTACAAATACTGAACAGTTAACCCCACTCACTCCTGCCCTTTCCCCCCTTACTATTAAGTCACAAAAAAGCAGAATGTGGAAAATAACAGAAAAGGAGAACCAGACAAAAAGAAGTGCACAAAACCACTAAGGGATGGGTATTTATGTGCTGTCACTGAGAATGTGAAGAAAGTACCAACATCCTTCTTTTCTCTCACTGTTATATATAAAGCAGATCATTCATTGGGTTTGTATCCCAGCAGTGTGAATCATCATAAGGGTGAGTATAAAAATCAGACAGGATCATACATTTCATAAACAGGCACACATAAACCTGCAGCACTTTCTAGGATAGAGTATATGGAACCAACAAAGAACGGTTGTGTAACCTGTCAGCCTATAGGAAGAGGTCTCAATAAGGATGTTAGCTACATAGGGTGAAACTGAAATCTCCAGTGGCTGCAACAAAGTGAGAAGTGAATACTTTGGTAAACACAAGGAAAATTGTGAGTAGTCCAAATAAAAAGGCCACAGACTGAAAATGATGGTGTCTCAAAACAAAACAGAGAAATTTATAGTGAGTGGTATAAAGCTCTCCAAATAGAATGGAAAAATTATATAGTGAATCAAGAATGCTTAAAGGGACACTGAACCCAAATTGTTTCTTTCATGATTCAGATAGAGCATGCAATTTTAAGCAACTTTATAATTTACTCCTATTATCAATTTTTCTTTGTTCTCTTGCTATCTTTATTTGAAAAAGAAGGCATCTAAGCTAAGGAGCCCGAGCCAGCACATTTTTTATTTAGAACAATGGACAGCACTTGTTTATTGGTGCTGTCCAATCAGCGAGGACAACCCAGGTTGTTCACCAAAAATGGGCCGGCATCTAAACTTACATTTTTGCTTTTCAAATAAACATACCTAGAGAATTAAGAAAATTTAGAAAGGAGTAAATAGGAGTAAATTAGAAAGTTGCTTAAAATTGCATGCTATATCTGAATCACGAAAGAAAAAATTTGTGCCAGATTACAAGTGGTGCGTTAACAGTTTCGCACAAGCGATAAGGGGTTTATTGCGGCTGTTTGTGTTTCTCGGGTTTTCCGCTCATATTACAAGTTGAAAGTAACCGCAATTGCTTGTGCGCAATTCAAGTTAACGCACGTCAGGTTAGTGCAACCTCAGAGCTCTGTTAACTGTTTTGCGAAACAAAAGTGTCACAAAACACATCAAAAATACATTACTAAGTACAGCTACACTAATAACACCATCAAATAAAATTATTAAAAAAAATATTGTACAAAAAAATTATAAAGGCTCAAAGGTGTTAGAAAAAATTTACATATATTCACATATAAACACATAAATACATATATACACATATATACACATATATAGAAGTGCATTGGAGCCCTTTGCAGTTAAATAGATGAAAACATGTAAAACCATATTTATGCAATATTCATATTTAATAAAGTGTTATACTATACTAGTCCTAAAGCCCGTTCACACGGGCCATTTTTTGCAGTACAGCGGTCCCACTCCTTGCTCTCTCTCCCCCTCTCTTTTGCGCTCTCTCCCCCTCTCTTTTGCGTTCTTTCTCGCTCCACCTCTCTTTTGCTTTCTCTCCCCCCTCTCTTTTGCGCTCTCTCTCCCCCCTCTCTTCTACTCTCTCTCTCTCCCCCCTCTGTTTTGCGTTCTCTCTTTTGCGCTCTCTCCCCCTCTTTTTGCGCTCTCTCCCCCTCTCTTTTGTGGCTCTTTCTGCCCCTCTCTTTTGCGCTCTCTCTCCCCCCTCTCTTTTGCTTTCTCTCCCCCCCTCTCTTTTGCTCTCTCTCCCCCTCTCTTTTGTGCTCTCTCTCCCCCTCTCTTTTACGCTCTCTCAACCCCCTCTCTTTTGCGTTCTCTCTCTCTTTTGCGCTCTCTCTCCCCCCTATTTTGTGCGCTCTCTCTCCCCCTCTCTTTTGCGCGTTCTCTCTCCCCCTCTCTTTTGCGCTCAGCATCTCTCCCCCTCTCTTTTGCTCTCTCTCCCCCTCTTTTGCCGTCTCTCTCCCTCTCTTTTGCTCTCTCTCTCCCCCTCTTTTGCTGTCTCTCTCCCTCTCTTTTGCTCTCTCTCTGCCCCCCTCTCGTTTGCTCTCTCTCCTCTCATTTGCTCTCTCTCTCCTCTCGTTTGTTCTCTCTCCTCTCTTTTGCTGTCTCTCTCTCTCTCTCTTGCTCTCTCTCCCCCTCTCTTTTGCGCTCTCTCTCCTCTCTCTTTTGCGCTCTCTCCCCCTCTTTTGTTCTCTCTCCCCCCTTTCTTTTGCGCTCTCTCCCCCTCTCTTTTGCGCTCTCTCCCCCTCTCTTTTGCGCTCTCTCCCCCTCTCTTTTGCGCTCTCTCCTCCCCTCTCTTTTGCGCTCTCTCCCCCCTCTCTTTTGCGCACTCTCCCCCCTCTTTTTTCCGCACTCTCCCCCCCTCTCTTTGCGCTCTCTCCCCCTCTTTTTTGCGCTCTCTCCCCCCCTTTCTTTTGCTCTCTCTCCTCCTCCCTCTTTTGCGCTCTCTCCCTCCTCTCTTTTTGCGCTCTCTCCCTCCTCTCTTTTACGCTCTCCTCCTCCCCTCTCTTTGGCGCACTTCTCCCCCTCTCTTTTGCGCACTCTCCCCCTCTCTTTTGCGCTCCTCGTTCCCCTTCTCTTTTGCGCTCTCTCCCCTCTCTTTTGCGCACGCATCTCCCCCCTCTCTTTTGCGCTCTCTCCCCCTCTCTTTTGCGCTCTCCTCCCCCTCTCTTTTGGGGCTCTCTCCCCCTCTCTTTTGCGCTCTCTCCCCCCTCTCTTTTGTGCTCTCTCCCTCCTATCTTTTGTGCTCTCTCCCTCCTATCTTTTGTGCACTCTCCCCCCTCTCTTTTGCGCACTCTCCCCCCTCTCTTTTGCGTACTCTCCCCCCTCTCTTTTGAGCACTCTCCCCCTCTCTTTTGCGCTCTCTCCCCCTCTTTTGCGCTCTCTCCCCTCTCTTTTGCGCTCTCCCCCTCTCTTTTGCGCTCTCTCCCCCCTCTCTTTTGCGCTCTCTCCCCCCTCTTTTGCGCTCTCTCCCCCCTCTCTTTTGCGCTCTCTACCCCCTCTCTTTTGCGCTCTCTCCCCCTCTCTTTTGTGCTCTTCCCCCCTCTCTTTTGCGCACTCTCTCCCTCTCTTTTGCTCTCTTTCTTCCCCCCTCTCGATTGCTCTCTCTCCTCTCATTTGCTCTCTCTCTCCTCTCGTTTTTTCTCTCTCCTCTCTTTTTCTGTCTCTCTCTCTCTCTCTTGCTCTCTCTCCCCCTCTCTTTTGCGCACTCTCTCCCCCTCTTTTGTTCTCTCTCCCCCTTTTTTTTGTGCTCTCTCCCCCTCTCTTTTGCGCTCTCTCCCACTCTCTTTTGCGCTCTCTCCCCCCTCTCTTTTGCGCTCTCTCCCCCCTCTCTTTTGCGCACTCTCCCCCCTCTCTTTTGCACACTCTCCCCCCTCTTTTGCGCACACTCCCCCTCTCTTTTGCGCTCTCTCCCCCTCTCTTTTGTGCTCTCTCCCCCCTCTCTTTTGCGCACTCTCCCCCCTCTCTTTTGCGCACTCTCCCCCCTCTCTTTTGCGCACTCTCCCTCTCTCTTTTGCGCACTCTCCCCCTCTTTTGCGCTCTCTCCCCCCTCTTTTGCGCTCTCTCCCCCCTCTCTTTTGCACTCTCTCCCCCTCTCTTTTGCGCTCTTTCCCCCCCTTTCTTTTGTGCACTCTCCCCCCTCTCTTTTGCGCACTCTCCCCCTCTCTTTTGTGCACTCTCCCCCTCTCTTTTGCGCACTCTCCCCCCTCTCTTTTGCGCTCTCTCCCCCCTCTCTTTTACGCTCTCTCCCCCTCTCTTTTGCTCTCTTTCCCCCTCTCTTTTGCGCTCTCTCCCCCCTCTCTTTTGCACTCTCTCCCCCCTCTTTTGTGCTCTCTCCCACCTCTCTTTTGCGCTCTCTCCCCCCTCTCTTTTGCACTCTCTCCCCCCTCTCTTTTGCGCTCTCTCCCCCTCTCTTTTGCACTCTTTCCCCCCCCTCTTTTGCGCACTCTCCCCCCTCTCTTTTGCGCACTCTCCCCCTCACTTTTGCACACTCTCCCCCCTCTCTTTTGGGCTCTCTCCCCCTCTCTTTGCGCTCTTTCCCACCCTCTCTTTTGCGCACTCTCCCCCCTCTCTTTTGCGCACTCTCCACCCTCTCTTTTGCGCTCTCTCCCCCCTCTCTTTTGCTGTCTCTCTCCCCCTCTCTCTTTTGCTGTCTCTCTCTCCCTCTCTCTATCCCCCCTCTTCTGCTTTCTCTATCCACCCTCTTCTGCTCTCTCTATCCCCCCTCTTTAGAGCTCTCTGTCTCTCAGCATCTGGCCCCGCCCACTTCATGCCCGGTCATGCCCAGTTCATGCCCGGCCACGCCCATGACGCACCCGCCAGGCCACGCCCACTCCACCACACGACGCCAGGTTAGTTGGAAGGCCAGGTGTGTTTGTCCTCCCATGCAGCTTCAGACAAACACACTTGGCCTTTTATTTTATAGGATGTGCATTTTTTTTGCAGTTAAAGGGACACTGTAATCCCAAGAAAATAATTTTGAAACATAAATATTTGTAATCCACTTTTTTTTTTAATATCTATATGTTTAAAATTGTATTAATTTCAAACTCACTATGTGGATACCGTTCCAGGTTGTCCAACCCAGGCTGATAACCCAGGTTGGAACATGGCAGCATGCACATCTCTCTCAATGTCATTAAAGACGTCACTCGCTGGATGCCCCGGCCGAATGTAGGATTCTGCTGTCAAATGCACAAGCATGATTCTAATTATTGTATGGGTAATGGCTTCACACAGGGAAATCTCGCATGCGCGATTCGAATGATTAAAATGTGCAATAGAAGGAAATTGTGTAATAACGATATGCAAAAACTTGAGATCGGATAGGTTATTGCTTTATAACATGTACTGCCCATATTTGAGGGCTGGATTCAGTGTCGTCATTGGAGAATAATAAAAGTTGTTTTTCTACCGTTATGCAGCATTGCTTGAGAATAAAAGTAGGTCCATTTTTTTTTTATTTATGTATATTATATGAAATGTGTGGTCCATTTCTGATACAAAAACTAAAAGTTAGTAACCCTTTAATTAGATGAAAACATGTAAAACCCATATTTATACAACATTCATATTTAACAAAATGTTATACTGTGTATTAGGGCAGTGCGATTAATCACAATTTTTTTGTCTTCTGATTTCAAATCGCAAGAGTATGCGATTATTTTTTTTTTACATTTTGCCACTTAACAAGTGTTTAATTTAGAAGCGTTAGCATAATGAGGTCCACAACATGGAGTACATTTAATAAAATCTCTATTTTCATGGGCACCCGAGATATATGTAGGTTGTGGAGTGAGGTTGTCCTGTCCACAGATGCTGTTTGACAGTGTGGAATTGCAGATAAACACAGATAAGTCCCTGCTGCTTGCTTAATGTGTACGTGTTAAATTTGTATTAAACATAGTAATTTTAAAACTTTTAATTCATCATTTTTAATATGATGAGGTGAGTGATGTACAATAGATCGGATGGTGCAAGGTAACTAAGCTTACTAGGTGTAATGCAATAAGCCATAAAACCAGCACTCGTGAGCAAATAAACTTAAATCAGGCACACTAAGGAGAAAGATATGAGGTGCCAGGGTAGAGCTTTCTTATGCTGACCCACAGCAGGGATTTGTTGAGGTACAGGGCGTGTTGGTATAAAAAGCAATAATTAGCACAAGAAATTGAGAAATGTATGTTTAACAGTTATTATTTTAAAAATTGTTTAAAATCACAATTGCGATATTTCATGGCCAAAATCGTGATATAATTTTTCCCCATATTGCACAACCCTACTGTGTATTTACTGTAAATATTTCACATTCCAATGTACTGCACATAGCAGAATATTTTCTACTAGTCCTAAAGCCTGTGTACACGGGACATTTTTTGCAGTACAGCTTTCTCTCGCACCCTTTCTTTTGCTCTCTCTCTCTCCCCCCTCTCTTTTGCTCTCTCTTTGCCCCTCTCTTTTGCACTCTCTCTCTCCCCCCTCTCTTTTGCTCTCTCTCTCCCCCCCCTCTCTTTTGCTCTCTCTCCCCTCCTCTCTTTTGCTCTCTTTCTTCCCCCTCTCTTTTGCTCTCTCTCCCCCTCTCTTTTGCTCTCTCCCCCCTCTCTTTTGCTCTCTCTCTCTCCCCTCTCTCTTTTGCTCTCTCTCCCCCGTTTTTTGTTCTCTCCCCTCTCTTTTGCTCTCTCCTCTCTCTTTTGCTCTCTCTCGCCCCCTCTATTTTGCTCGCTCTCTCTCCCCCTCTTTTCCTCGCTCTCTCCCCTCTTTTGCTCTCTCTCTCCCCCTCTTTTGCTCTCTCCCCCCCTCTTTTGCTCTTTCCCCCTTCTTTTGCACTCTCTCCAACTCTTTTGCTCTCTCTCCCTCCTCTTTTGTTCTCTCCCCCCCTCTTTTGCTCTCTCTCCCCCCTCTGTTGCTCTCTTTCTCCCCCTTTATTTTGTTCTCTTTCCCCCCTTTCTTTTGCTCTCTCTCTCCATCCTCTCTTTTGCTCTCTCTCCCCTCTCTTTTGCTCTCTCTCCCCTCTCTTTTGCTCTCTCTCTCCTCTCTTTTACTCTCTTTCCCCCCTCTCTTTTGCTCTCTCTCCCTTCTTTTGCTCTCTCTCCCCTCTCTTTTGCTCTCTCTATCCCCCTCTATGTTGTCTTCTCTCTCTCCCCCTCTCTTTTGCTTTCTCTCTCCCCTCTTTTGCTCTCTCTCCCCCCTCTCTTTTGCTCTCTCCCCCATCTTTTACTCTCCTCACCTTCTTTTGCTCTCTCTCCCCCCTCTTTTGCTCTCTCTCCCTCCTCTTTTACTCTCCCTCTCCACCCTCTTTTGCTCTCTTTCTCTCCCTTTCTTTTGCTTTCTCTCTCCCCGTCTATTTTACTATCTCCCCCCCTCTCTTTTGCTCTCTCTCCCCCTCTTGCT
Source organism: Bombina bombina (assembly GCF_027579735.1). Taxonomy (NCBI): domain Eukaryota; kingdom Metazoa; phylum Chordata; class Amphibia; order Anura; family Bombinatoridae; genus Bombina; species Bombina bombina. The sequence goes on from NC_069499.1 coordinate 1,184,277,652, forward strand.
CTCTCTCCCCCCTCTTTTGCTCTCTCTCCCCCCTCTTTTGCTCTCTCTTCCCCCTCTTTTGCTCTCTCTTCCCCCTCTTTTGCTCTCTTTCCCCTCTTTTGCTCTTTTCCCCTCTCTTTTGCACTCTCTCCCCCCTCTTTTTTGCTCTCTCTCCCCCCTCTTTTGCTCTCTCCCCCCTCTTTTGCTCTCTCTTTCCTCTCTTTTGCTCTCTCTCCCCTCTCTTTGTTCTCTCTCCCCCTCTTTTGCTCTCTCTTTCCTCTCTTTTGCTCTCTCCCCCTCCTTTTTTGCTCTCTCTTCCCTCTCTTTTGCTCTCTCTCCCCTCTATTTTGCTCTCTCCCCTTCTCTTTTGCTCGCTCTCCTCCCTCTCGTTTGCTCTCTCTCTCCCTCTCCTTTGCTCTCTCCCAACTTTTGCTCTCTCTCTCCCCTCTCTTTTGCTCTCTCTCCCCTCTCTTTTACTCTCTCCCCCTCTCTTTTGCTCTCTCCCCCTCTCTTTTGCTCTCTCCCTCTCTTTTTCTCTCTCTCTCTCTCCCCTCTCTTTTGCTCTCTCCCCCCTCTTTTACTCTCCTCACCTTCTTTTGCTCTCTCTCCCCCCTCTTTTGCTCTCTCCCTCCTCTTCTACTCTCTCTCTCCACCCTCTTTTGCTCTCCCTCTCCACCCTCTTTTGCTCTCTTTCTCTCCCTTTCTTTTGCTCTCTCTCTCCCCCTCTATTTTACTATCCCCCCCCCCTCTTTTGCTCTCTCTCCCCCTCTTTTGCTCTCTCTCCCCCCTCTTTTGCTCTCTCTCCCCCCTCTTTTGCTCTCTCTTCCCCCTCTTTTGCTCTCTCTTCCCCCTCTTTTGCTCTCTCTCCCCCTTTGCTCTCTTTCCCCTCTTTTGCTCTTTGCCCCTCTCTTTTGCACTCTCTCCCCACTCTTTTTTGCTCTCTCTCCCCCCTCTTTTGCTCTCTCCCCCCCCTCTTTTGCTCTCTCTTTCCTCTCTTTTGCTCTCTCTCCCCTCTCTTTGCTCTCTCTCCCCCTCTTTTGCTCTCTCTTTCCTCTCTTTTGCTCTCTCCCCCTCCTTTTTTGCTCTCTCTTCCCTCTCTTTTGCTCTCTCTCCCCTCTATTTTGCTCTCTCCCCTTCTCTTTTGCTCGCTCTCCTCCCTCACTTTTGCTCTCTCTCTCCCTCTCCTTTGCTCTCTCCCAACTTTTGCTCTCTCTCTCCCCTCTCTTTTGCTCTCTCTCCCCTCTCTTTTGCTCTCTCCCCCTCTCTTTTGCTCTCTCTCCCTCTCTTTTGCTCTCTCCCTCTCTTTTTCTCTCTCTCTCCCCTCTCTTTTGCACTCTCTCCCCTCTTTTGCTCTCTCTCCCTTCTCTTTTGCTCTCTCTATCCCCCTCTATGTTGTTCGCTCTCTCTCCCCCTCTCTTTTGCTTTCTTTCTCCCCTCTTTTGCTCTCACTCCCCCCTCTCATTTGCTCTCTCCCCTCTCTTTTGCTCTCTCCACCTTCTTTTGCTCTCTCTCACCCTCTTTTGCTCTCTCTCTCCACCCTCTTTTGCTCTCTTTCTCCCCCTTTATTTTGCTCTCTCTCTCCCCTTCTATTTTGCTCTCTCTCTCTCCCTCTCTTTTGCTCTCTCTCTCCCCTCTTTTGCTCTCTCTCCCCTCTCTTTTGCTCTCTCTCCCCTCTCTTTTGCTCTCCCCCTCTCTTTTGCGCACTCTCCCCCTCTCTTTTGTCGTCCTAGGAAAAAAGGGAACAAAAAATGTGTGCTCTGGGGTTGCCTCAACTCAAAAGAACACTATAGAGGATAAAACAGCAGACTTGAATCTGACCCTGTGCCACTGCACATCCTTAGGAAATATATTATTGTTTGTGTTTAATAGCCATACATTTATCGGGATCCTTTAAAGTTTCAAAAATATTGATCAGCCAGGAGGACAATGTTAAGTAATTTGTGCTATACAGCTTACACACAGATATAGGATGAAAAAGACTATAGGGTCAAGTCTGAAGATGTAAAGAGATCCTTAGGAAGGTTTTTATCCCATAGGATACACTCTTTATCTCAATTGGAATATTCAAAGAAATTTGATGTGTGTAGGATTGATTGTGGGGTGTAAAACATGTACTTCTAAATGTATTAACAGTGCCCTTATGGTCCTTTAAAGGGACATTAAACACATTCAGATGTTAATTAAAAAATGATAAATTGTATATATAAAAAAAACAATTTGTAACTGTCTCTAATTGGCCACAGCAGAGAAGGTAACCTAAGTTACAACATGGAAGCTTCCATTGTTTTATAGACACTAAAACTTTACACTTATGGTGTCAATATTTAAACAGCGAACAAAACTTTTAAAAATTATACCTACATATTCTCAGACTAATCTTTACTTTGAATGTATCATTCTATCTAGCATTTATTTAGTGTTTAATGTCCCTGTAAGGCTTGCAGGGTCTTATCCAATTTGAGCAGGCATTGTCTAACTGTACAGATGTGGAAGAAGGAATCCTGGATGGTGGAAATCACTACAGATTGATTAAATTGAATAAGAAATGAGACCATGAGAAACCCTCCTCTGAAGGAGGAAAATTATATTTGATTAACCTCCAGAGATTACATATTGATTTGGTGAGTAACGCATAACCTGTAAGGGAACATTTTAATATTTAGATAAAGAAAATTCTAATTAAAAAATAAAATGTATATTGCATTCTTGTGTTCAAACAGCTAGTGGCCCCTATTTATCAAGCCGTCAACCGCAAATACGCTGGAATTCCGCAGCGTAATTGTGGAGAACTTGATTTGCCTTATTTATCAAAGGCTACAGACCGGCAAAAGTAGAATTTTGTGATGTAACATACGATCCGCCGGCCTCAGTCCGACACAGATCTATGCTTACGTCACTACAGATGTTCTGAATGCAAATTCGGCACTATCTGACTACATTTGCTAGTTAACAAAAATCTACCAGGTACGCTCGCCACTATTCCTGCCCAGCATACCTGCTTTTCAATCCGCCGCCCTGGAGGAATCAATGGGAGTCTAAAAGCAGCGAAACCTCATGTTCGCTGCTGCCCGATATCCCTTTGATTCCTATGGAAGAATAAAAGTTATGTTTACACCTAACACCCTAACATAAGCCCCGTGTCTAAACACCCCTAATCTGCCGCCCCCTACACTGCCGCCACCTACATTATACTTATTAACCCCTAATCTGCCCCCCCGTACACCGCTACCACCTACATTATACTTATTAACCCCTAATCTGCCACTCCCGGACCCTGCTGCAACGAAATAAACTTATTAACCCCTAAACCGCCACTCCCGGAGCCCACCGCCACCTACATTATGTTATTAACACCTAATCTGCTGCCCCCTACACCGCCACCACCTACATTACATTTATTAACCCCTAATCTGCCGCCCCCAACGTCGCCGCCACTATTCTAAATGTATTAACCCCTAAACCTAAGTCTAACCCTAACACCCCCTAACCTAAATATTATTTGAAAAAAATCTAAAGAAAAATTAATATTATTAACTAAATTATTCCTATTTAAAACTAAATACTTACCTGTAAAATAAACCCTAAGCTAGCAACAATATAACTAATAGTTACATTGCAGCTATCTTACGCCTAGATTTAGAGTTTGGCATTAGCCGTCAAAACCAGCGTTAGGGGGTCCTAACTCTGGTTTTGGGCTACCGCTGGTATTTAGAGTCAGTCAGGAAAGGGTCTAACGCTCACTTTGCAGCCGCGACTTTTCCATACCGCAGATCCCCCTACGCCATTTGCGTATCCTATCTTTTCAATGGGATCTTTCTAACGCCGGTATTTAGAGTCTTGGCTGAAGTGAGCGTTAGAAATCTAACGACAAGACTCCAGCCGCAGCAAAAAGCCAGAGTTAGGAGCTTTATGGGCTAACGCCGGTTCATGAAGCTCTTAACTACTGTGCTCTAAAGTACACTAACACCCATAAACTACCTATGTACCCCTAAACCGAGGTCCCCCCACATCGCCGCCACTCTAATAAAAATTTTTAACCCCTAATCTGCCGACCGCACACCGCCGCAACCTACGTTATCCCTATGTACCCCTAATCTGCTGCGTCTAACACCACCGACCCCATTATTATATTTATTAACCCCTAATCTGCCCCCCACAACGTCGCCACCACCTACCTACACTTATTAACCCCTAATCTGCCAACCGGACCTCACCGCTACTATAAATGTATTAACCCCTAAAGCTAACTCTAACCCGAACCCTAACACCCCCCTAAGTTAAATATAATTTAAATCTAACAAAATAAATTAACTCTTATTAAATAAATTATTCCTATTTAAAGATAAATACTTACCTGTAAAATAAACCATAATATAGCTACAATATAAATAATAATTATATTGTAGCTATTTTAGGATTAATATTTATTTTACAGGCAACTTTGTATTTATTTTAATCAGGTACAATAGCTATTAAATAGTTAATAACTATTTAATAGCTACCTAGTTAAAATAATTACAAAATTACCTGTAAAATAAATCCTAACCTAAGTTACAATTAAACCTAACACTACACTATCAATAAATTAATTAAATAAAATACCTACAATTATCTACAATTAAACCTAACACTACACTATCAATAAATTAATTACATAAAATACCTACAAATAAATACAATTAAATAAACTAACTAAAGTACAAAAAATAAAAAAAGCTAAGTTACAAAAAATAAAAAAATAATTTACAAACATAATAAAAATATTACAACAATTTTAAACTAATTACACCTACTCTAAGCCCACTAATAAAATAACAAAACCCCCCAAGATAAAAAAAAATGCCCTACCCTATTCTAAAATTAAAATTGAATAGCTCTTTTACCTTACCAGCCCTTAAAAGGGCCTTTTGCGGGGCATGCCCCAAAGAAATCAGCTCTTTTGCCTGTAAAAAAAAAACACAATACCACCCCCCAACATTACAACCCACCATTCACATACCCCTAAACTAACCCAAACCCCCCTTAAATAAACCTAACTCTAAGCCCCTGAAGATCTTCCTACCTTGTCTTCACCACGCCGGGTATCGGATTGAACTTGAATCTGATTGGCTGATTCCATCAGCCAATCAGATTTTTCCTACCTTAATTCTGATTGGCTGATAGAATCCTATCAGCCAATCAGAATTCGAGGGACGCCATCTTGGATGACGTCCCTTAAAGGAGCCTTCATTCTGTGTTAGGACGTCGGAAGAAGAGGATGGATCCGCGCCGGAGGTCTTGAAGATGGAGCCGCTCGTCGTCGGATGTATGAAGATAGAAGATGCCGCTTGGATGAAGATGTTTGCCGGTCCGGATCTCCTCTTCTGCCCGGATAGGATGAAGACTTTGGAGCCTCTTCTGGACTTCTTTTTGCCGGATAGGATGAAGAATTCGGGACCCTCTGGAGAACCGATCGGTGATACCCGGCGTGGTGAAGACAAGGTGGGAAGATCTTCAGGGGCTTAGTGTTAGGTTTATTTAAGGGGGGTTTGGGTTAGATTAGGGGTATGTGGGTGGTGGGTTGTAATGTTGGGGGGTGGTATTGTGTTTTTTTTTTACAGGCAATAGAGCTGATTTCTTTGGGGCATGCCCCGCAAAAGGCCCTTTTAAGGGCTGGTAAGGTAAAAGAGCTTTTCAATTTTAATTTTAGATTAGGGTAGGGCATTTTTTTATTTTGGGGGCTTTGTTATTTTATTAGGGGGCTTAGAGTAGGTGTAATTAGTTTAAAATTGTTGTAATATTTTTATTATGTTTGTAAATTATTTTTTTATTTTTTGTAACTTAGCTTTTTTTATTTTTTGTACTTTAGTTAGTTTATTTAATTGTATTTATTTGTAGGTGTTTTATGTAATTAATTTATTGATAGTGTAGTGTTAGGTTTAATTTTAGATAATTGTAGGTATTTTATTTAATTAATTTATTGATAGTGTAGTGTTAGGTTTAATTGTAACTTAGGTTAGGATTTATTTTACAGGTAATTTTGAAATTATTTTAACTAGGTAGCTATTAAATAGTTATTAACTATTTAATAGCTATTGTACCTGATTAAAATAAATACAAACTTGCCTGTAAAATAAATATTAATCCGAAAACAGCTACAATATAATTATAATTTATATTGTAGCTATATTAGGGTTTATTTTACAGGTAAGTATTTAGCTTTAAATAGGAATAATTTATTTAATAAGAGTTAATTTATTTAGTTAGATTTAAATTATATTTAATTTAGGGGGGTGTTAGGGTTCGGGTTAGAGTTAGCTTTAGGGGTTAATACATTTATTATAGTAGCGGTGAGGTCCGGTCGGCAGATTAGGGGTTAATTATTGTAGGTAGCTGGCGGCGACGTTGTGGGGGGCAGATTAGGGGTTAATAAATATAATATAGGGGTCGGCGGTGTTAGGGGCAGCAGATTAGGGGTACATAGGTATAATGTAGGTTGCGGCGGTGTATGGAGCGGCAGATTAGGGGTTAAAAAAATATGCAGGTGTCAGCGATAGCGGGGCGGCAGATTAAGGGTTAATAAGTGTAAGGTTAGGGATGTTTAGACTCGGGGTGCATGTTAGGGTGTTAGGTGCAGACTTAGGAAGTGTTTCCCCATAGGAAACAATGGGGCTGCGTTAGGAGCTGAACGCTGCTTTTTTGCAGGTGTTAGGTTTTTTTTTCCAGCTCAAACTGCCCCATTGTTTCCTATGGGGGAATCGTGCACGAGCACGTTTTTGAAGCTGGCCGCATCCGTAAGCACCGCTGGTATTGAGAGTTGACGTGGCGGTAAATTATGCTCTACGCTCCTTTTTTGGAGCCTAACGCAGCCATTCTGTAAACTCTAAATACAAGCGGTATTTAAAAGGTGCGGGAAAAAATAACCCAGCGGTAGCTACGCTGGTCGTTACCGACAAAACTCTATATCTAGCCATTAGGTTTTATTTTTATTTTACAGGCAAGTTTGTATTTATTTTAACTAGGTAGAATAGTTATTAAATAGTTATTAACTATTTAATAACTAACTAGCTAAAATAAATACAAAAGTACTTGTAAAATAAAACCTAACCTAAGTTACAATAACACCTAACACTACACTACAATTAAATACATTTACTAAATTAACAACAATTAAATAAATTAAATACAAATAGCTAAATTACAAAAACAAACAAACACTAAATTACAGAAAATAAAAAACAAATTACAGATATTTAAACTAATTACACCTAATAAAAGCCCCCCCACCCAAAAAAAACCCTAGCCTAAACTATCAATAGCCCTTAAAAGGGCCTTTTGCGGGGCATTGCCCCAAAGTAATCAGCTCTTTTACCTGGAAAAAAAATACAAACAACCCCCCAACAGTAAAACCCACCACCCATACAACCAACCCCCCCAAATAAATTACTAACTAAAAAATCCTAATCTCCCCATTGCCCTGAAAAGGGCATTTGGATGGGCAATGCCCTTAAAAGGGCAGTTAGCTCTTTTGCAGGCCCAAAGCCCTAACCTAAAAAACAAACCCACCCAATACACCCTTAAAAAAATCTTAACACTAACCCCATGAAGATTCACTTACCGGGAGACGTCTTCATCCAAGCGGCAAGATGTCCTCAACGAATCCGGCAGAAGTGGTCCTCCAGATGGATAGAAGTGGTCCTCCAGACGGGCATCTTCTATCTTCATCCTTCCGGCACGGAGCGGGTCCATCTTCAAGACATCCGATGCGGAGCATCCTCTTCCAAAGACGTCTTCTTGCTGAATGAATATCACTTTAAGTGACGTCATCCAAGACGGCGTCCCTTAGATTCCGATTGGCTGATAGAATTCTATCAGCCAATCGGAATTAAGGTAGAAAAAATCCTATTGGCTGATGCAATCAGCCAATAGGGTTGAACTTCAATCATATTGGCTGATCCAATCAGCCAGTAGGATTGAGCTTGCATTCTATTGGCTGATTGGAACAGCCAATAGAATGCCAGCTTAGGCTTAATTAGATTAAAATTCTTGTAATATTTTTTTATTTTTTGAAATTTAAAACCTTAATTCTGATTGGCTGATAGAATCCTATCAGCCAATCAGAATTCGAGGGACGCCATCTTGGATGACGTCCCTTAAAGGAGCCTTCATTCTGTGTTAGGACGTCGGAAGAAGAGGATGGATCCGCGCCGGAGGTCTTGAAGATGGAGCCGCTCGTCGTCGGATGGATGAAGATAGAAGATGCAGCTTGGATGAAGATGTTTGCCGGTCCGGATCTCCTCTTCTGCCCGGATAGGATGAAGACTTTGGAGCCTCTTCTGGACTTCTTCTTGCCGGATAGGATGAAGAATTTGGGACCCTCTGGAGAACCGATCGGTGATACCCGGCGTGGTGAAGACATGGTGGGAAGATCTTCAGGGGCTTAGTGTTAGGTTTATTTAAGGAGGGTTTGGGTTAGATTAGGGGTATGTGGGTGGTGGGTTGTAATGTTGGGGGGTGGTATTGTGTTTTTTTTTTACAGGCAAAAGAGCTGATTTCTTTGGGGCATGCCCCGCAAAAGGCCCTTTTAAGGGCTGGTAAGGTAAAAGAGCTTTTCAATTTTAATTTTAGATTAGGGTAGGGCATTTTTTTATTTTGGGGGCTTTGTTATTTTATTAGGGGGCTTAGAGTAGGTGTAATTAGTTTAAAATTGTTGTAATATTTTTATTATGTTTGTAAATTATTTTTTTATTTTTTGTAACTTAGCTTTTTTTATTTTTTGTACTTTAGTTAGTTTATTTAATTGTATTTATTTGTAGGTATTTTATGTAATTAATTTATTGATAGTGTAGTGTTAGGTTTAATTTTAGATAATTGTAGGTATTTTATTTAATTAATTTATTGATAGTGTAGTGTTAGTTTTAATTGTAACTTAGGTTAGGATTTATTTTACAGGTAATTTTGAAATTATTTTAACTAGGTAGCTATTAAATAGTTATTAACTATTTAATAGCTATTGTACCTGATTAAAATAAATACAAACTTGCCTGTAAAATAAATATTAATCCTAAAACAGCTACAATATAATTATAATTTATATTGCAGCTATATTAGGGTTTATTTTACAGGTAAGTATTTAGCTTTAAATAGGAATAATTTATTTAATAAGAGTTAATTTATTTAGTTAGATTTAAATTATATTTAATTTAGGGGGGTTTTAGGGTTCGGGTTAGAGTTAGCTTTAGGGGTTAATACATTTATTATAGTAGCGGTGAGGTCCGGTCGGCAGATTAGGGGTTAATTATTGTAGGTAGCTGGCGGCGACGTTGTGGGGGGCAGATTAGGGGTTAATAAATATAATATAGGGGTCGGCGGTGTTAGGGGCAGCAGATTAGGGGTACATAGGTATAATGTAGGTTGCGGCGGTGTATGGAGCGGCAGATTAGGGGTTAAAAAAATATGCAGGTGTCAGCGATAGCGGGGCGGCAGATTAAGGGTTAATAAGTGTAAGGTTAGGGATGTTTAGACTCGGGGTGCATGTTAGGGTGTTAGGTGCAGACTTAGGAAGTGTTTCCCCATAGGAAACAATGGGGCTGCGTTAGGAGCTGAACGCTGCTTTTTTGCAGGTGTTAGGTTTTTTTTTCAGCTCAAACTGCCCCATTGTTTCCTATGGGGGAATCGTGCACGAGCACGTTTTTGAAGCTGGCCGCGTCCGTAAGCACCGCTGGTATTGAGAGTTGACGTGGCGGTAAATTATGCTCTACGCTCCTTTTTTGGAGCCTAACGCAGCCATTCTGTAAACTCTAAATACAAGCGGTATTTAAAAGGTGCGGGAAAAAATAACCCAGCGGTAGCTACGCGGGTCGTTACCGACAAAACTCTAAATCTAGCCATTAGGTTTTATTTTTATTTTACAGGCAAGTTTGTATTTATTTTAACTAGGTAGAATAGTTATTAAATAGTTATTAACTATTTAATAACTAACTAGCTAAAATAAATACAAAAGTACTTGTAAAATAAAACCTAACCTAAGTTACAATAACACCTAACACTACACTACAATTAAATACATTTACTAAATTAACAACAATTAAATAAATTAAATACAAATAGCTAAATTACAAAAACAAACAAACACTAAATTACAGAAAATAAAAAACAAATTACAGATATTTAAACTAATTACACCTAATAAAAGCCCCCCCACCCAAAAAAACCCTAGCCTAAACTATCAATAGCCCTTAAAAGGGCCTTTTGCGGGGCATTGCCCCAAAGTAATCAGCTCTTTTACCTGGAAAAAAAATACAAACAACCCCCCAACAGTAAAACCCACCACCCATACAACCAACCCCCCAAATAAATTACTAACTAAAAAATCCTAATCTCCCCATTGCCCTGAAAAGGGCATTTGGATGGGCAATGCCCTTAAAAGGGCAGTTAGCTCTTTTGCAGGCCCAAAGCCCTAACCTAAAAAACAAACCCACCCAATACACCCTTAAAAAAATCTTAACACTAACCCCATGAAGATTCACTTACCGGGAGACGTCTTCATCCAAGCGGCAAGATGTCCTCAACGAATCCGGCAGAAGTGGTCCTCCAGATGGATAGAAGTGGTCCTCCAGACGGGCATCTTCTATCTTCATCCTTCCGGCACGGAGCGGGTCCATCTTCAAGACATCCGATGCGGAGCATCCTCTTCCAAAGACGTCTTCTTGCTGAATGAATATCACTTTAAGTGACGTCATCCAAGACGGCGTCCCTTAGATTCCGATTGGCTGATAGAATTCTATCAGCCAATCGGAATTAAGGTAGAAAAAATCCTATTGGCTGATGCAATCAGCCAATAGGGTTGAACTTCAATCATATTGGCTGATCCAATCAGCCAGTAGGATTGAGCTTGCATTCTATTGGCTGATTGGAACAGCCAATAGAATGCCAGCTTAGGCTTAATTAGATTAAAATTCTTGTAATATTTTTTTATTTTTTGAAATTTAGTGTTTGTTTTTTTTGTACTATAGTTTAGTTTATTTAATTGTATTTATTTGTAGGTATTTTATGTAATTAATTTATTGATAGTGTAGTGTTAGGTTTAATTTTAGATAATTGTAGGTAATTTATTTAATTAATTTATTGATAGTGTAGTGTTAGGTGTATTTGTAACTTAGGTTAGGATTTATTTTACAGGTAATTTTGTAATTATTTTAACTAGGTAGCTATTAAATAGTTATTAACTATTTAATAGCTATTGTACCTAGTTAAAATAAATACAAAGTTGCCTGTAAAATAAATATAAATATAACTATTAGTTATATTGTAGCTATCTTATGGTTTATTTTATAGGTAAGTATTTATTTTTAAATAGGAATAATTTATTTAATTATAGTAATTTTATTTAGATTTATTTAAATTATATTTAATTTAGGGGGGTGTTAGGGTTAGACTTAGGTTTAGGGGTTAATAACTTTATTATAGTAGCGGTGACGTTGGGGGCGGCAGATTAGAGGTTAATAATTGTAGGTAGGTGGCGCCGATGTTAGGGAAGGCAGATTAGGGGTTAATACAATTTATTATAGTGTTTGCGAGGCGGGAGTGCGGCTGTTTAGGGGTTAATACATTTATTATAGTGGCGGCGATGTCCGGTCGGCAGATTAGGGGTTAATAAGTGTAGGTAGGTGGCGGCGACGTTGGGGCGGAAGATTAGGGGTTAATAAATATAATATAGGTGTCGGCGATGTTGGGGGAAGCAGTTTAGGGGTTCATAGGGATAATGTAGGTGGTGGCGGTGTCCGGAGCGGCAGATTAGGGGTTAATAATATAATTTAGGTGTCAGCGATAGCGGGGGCAGCAGATTAGAGTTTAATAAGTGTAAGGTTAGGGGTGTTTAGACTCGGGGTTCATGTTAGGGTGTTAGGTGTAGACTTAGAATGTGTTTCCCATAGGAAACAATGGGGCTGCGTTAGGAGCTGAACGCTGCTTTTTTGCAGGTGTAAGGTTTTTTTTCAGCCAGCTCAGCCCCATTGTATCCTATGGGGAAATCGTGCACAAGCACGTTTTTCCAGCTTACCGCTACCGTAAGCAGTGCTGGTATTGAGGTGAGAAGTGGAGCTAAATTTTGCTCAACGCTTTGCTAACGCAGCCATTCAGAAAACTTGTAATACCAGCGTTATTTAAAGAAAGCGCTGGAAAAAAAAGGAGCGTTAGCCCCGCAAGTTTTTACCGACAAAACTCGTAATCCAGCCTCAAGCTTCCAAAGTACGGTTCAAGGTCAAGAGATCCTCAAGCCGTTCTCGTAAATGCTTTAGCGGATCCTTGGAACTTCACTCTAGCATACCTGCGTTACTTCCACAAGTAATTGCTCGCATCAAACAGGAGAGAGCTTCTGTGATTCTTATAGCTCCTGCATGGCCTTGCAGGATCTGGTTCGCGGATCTGGTGACGATGTCATCTCTTCCGCCCTGGAGTTTACCTTTAAGACAGGACCTTCTACTTCAGAGTCCCTTTCTTCATCCAAATCTGGTTTCTCTGAAGTTGACTGCTTGGAGATTGAACGTCTAGGTTTGGCTAGACGTGACTTCTCTGAGAAAGTCATAGATACTATGTTTCAGGCTCGTAAACTGGTTACTCGTAGAATTTACCATGGAGTATGGTGTAAATACCTTCATTGGTGTGATTAAAAGGGTTTTTCTTGGAACAAAGTAAAGGTTCCTCGAATGTTGGCTTTTCTTCAGGAGGGCCTGGAGAAGGGTTTGTCAGTCAGTACTGTGAAGGGTCAGATTTCTGCACTGTCTATTTTTCTGCATAAATGTCTGGCAGTTCTGCCAGGTGTTCAGTCATTTTTTTAAGCCTTGGTCTGAATCAAGCCTGTGTTTAAACCTGTTCCTCCTCCTTGGAGTCTTAACCTTGTTCTTAGAGTTATTCAGCAGGCTCCATTTCAGCCAATGCATTCTGTTGATATTAAATAACTATCTTTGAAGGTTTTGTTTCTTCTTGCTATTTCTTCTGCTTGCAGAGTTTCAGAACTTTCAGCTCTGTAGTGCGATTCCCCTTACCTTATTTTTCATACTAATAAGGTGGTCCTCAGTACTAAGCTGGAATTTCTCCCTAGGTTAGTGTCGGATCGCAATATTAATCAGGAAATTGTTGTTCCCTCTCTTTGTCCTAATCCTTCTTCCCAGAAGGAACGTCTTTTGCATAACTTGTTGGTTGTGCGTGCTCTTAAATTTTATCTTCAAGCAACTAAGTATTTTCGCCAGTCTTCTGCCCTGTTTGTTGTTTTCTCTGGTAAATGTAGGTGTCAGAAGGCCACTTCTACCACTCTTTCTCTCTGGTTGAGAAGTGTTATCAGTTTAGCTTATAAGACAGATGGACAACAGCCTCCTGAAAGAATTACGGCTCATTCCACTAGAGCTGTTTCATCTTTATGGGCTTTCAAAAATGAAGCTTCTGTGGAGCAAACTTGAAAGGCGGCCACATGGTCCTCCATACATACTTTTTCCAATTTCTACAAATTTGATACTTTTGCCTCAGCTAAGGCTTCTTTTGGGAGAAAAATTCTTCAAGCGGTGGTGCCTTCAGTTTAGATCCGCCTGTCTTGTTCTCCCTCCCTATTCATTCTGTGTCCTCTAGCTTGGGTATTGGTTCCCACTAGTAATTAGAATGATTTGTGGACTCTCCATGCCATAGTAAAGAAAACAAAATGTGCATATCATTACCTGATAAATGTATTTATTTCCTAGCATGGATAGTCCACGACCCGGCCTTATTCAATTTAAGACGGCGGTTTTTTTTTGTATAGTCCTCAGGCACCTCTATACCCTTGTGTTATCTTCTTTTTTAATTTCCCTTTGGCCGAATGAATGGGGGTTATGGGTAAAGGAAGTGATACTTAAAGGGCCACTAAACCCAAAATCTTTCTTTCATGATTCAGATAGAGAACAGAAATTTAAACAACATTACAATTTACTTCTATTATTTATTTTGCTTCATTTTTTAGATATCCTTAGTTGAAGAAAAAGCAATGCACATGGTGAGCCAATCACACAAGGCTTTTATGTGCAGCAACCAATCAGCAGCTACTGAGCATATCTAGATATGCTTTTCAGCAAAGAATATCAAGAGAATAAAACAAATTAGATAACATAAGTAAATTAGAAAGATGTTTAAAATTGCGTTCTCTTTCTAAATCATGAAATAAAAAATGTGGATGTCATGTCCCTTTAACAGCTCTGCTGGGGTGCTCTTTGCCTCCTCCTGCTGGCCAGGAGTGAATATCCCACTAGTAAATACAATGATTCGTGGACTCTCCATGCCCGGAAATAAATACATTTATCAGGTAAGCATAAATTTGTTTTCTTGCTATTCCTTATGGCATTTCCTAAATACAGTTGTTGATAATGTACAATGCTGCATTCTAAGTCCGATATATTAGTTTTAAATATTTGAGTACAGTATCTATAAGTGGTTGTTATGCATGAAAAAGTCAACCAAATGAAACAGTCTATTTTATAAAAAAGGGTTAGTGTTTTGTGTACTATACCAGGGCTTCTTAAACTTTTTCCACTCGCGACCCCTTTTCGCGCAAGAAAGTTTTATGTGAACCTTGGTATATAAAATGGGTATACAAATCAAACATTTACTGATAATAAATCATACTCATACTCGCCCCTTCATGCTCATACTCCCCCTTCCATGCTCACTCCCCTGCCCCTTCCATACTTCCCCCTTCCATGCTCACTCCCCTGCCCTTTCCAAACCCCCTTCATATTCCCCCTTAACACTCATACTCCCCCCTTCAATGCTCATTCTCCCCCCTTTCATGCTCACTCCCCTGAACCTTCCATACTCCCCCTTCATATTCATACTCCCTTCCATACTCCCCCCTTTATACTCAGACTCACCCCTTTCCATGCTCATACTCCCCCTTTCCATGCTCACTGCCCCTTAAATGCTCACTCACTTGCTCTTTCCATACTCCCCCTTCATAATCATACCCCCCTTCTATACTCATACTTCCCCTTCATACTCCCCCTTTTCATGCTCATACTCCCCCCTTCCATGCCCTATGTTCCTTCCATACTCCCACTTCATATTCATACCTCCTTCCATGCTCATACCCTCCATTCCATACTCATACCCTCCCTTCCATACTCCCCCTTTCCATGCTCACTCCCCTGCTCCTTTCATACTTCCCCTTCATAATCATACCCCCTTCCATACTCATACTTCCCCTTCCTACTCCCCTTTTCATGCTCATACTCCCCCCTTCCATGCCCAATGTTCCTTCCATACTCCCCCTTCATATTCATACCCCCTTCCATGCTCATACCCTCCCTTCCATACTCATACTCCCCCATTCCATGCTCACTGCCCCTTCTATACTCCCCCTTCATATTCATACCCCCCTTCCATTCTCATACCCTTCCTCCCATGCTTATACCCAACATCCACCTTTCAGTGCTCAGACTAACCTCCCCCATCCTTTCAGCTCCTTCTCCTCCCCCCTCTTGTATGCCCATACCAGCTCTGCAGGGATCTCTCTTCTCTCCTGAGCAGCACAGTGCGCTGGGAGGAAGTGACATATGATCACTTCCCCCCAGCGCTGCAACGGAGTAGGAAGTGCTGGGAGGAAGCAGGCAGCCGGCGAGCGCTTGGAGTGTGTGCCCTGTGCAATGGCATAGGTCGCACACCCCTAAGGACAGGCCTTAAGATCGCAGGCATTTTAATAGTGCATATACGATCGCCGACATTTTATGCACGATAAAATATGGAATCAGGAGGTCCCTCTATTTTTTTCCCTATATTTTTCGTGACCCCCACATTAGGGTTATGCGACCCCATATGGGGTCATATCCCACAGTTTAAGAAGCTGTGTACTATACTACGTTGCTTATTGTTGTACCTAAGGTAGGAATGTATTCCCATTTCCAATGGAAAATAAGTACGGAGGACCATAGTCATCCTCCGCACAAAGCTTTAGAGTGCAAAAAGCCACTATGCATCGCCATTCTGGGGCAGGGTGCATACAGAGAAGATTGCGTCCTCCACCCCTCTACATCAGCAGTGTTTACTAGGTGGCCAAACAGTTCAGCATCACCAGGAAAATCCAGGCTAGTAACATGTTGGCATAGTAACATCACCAAGCTTCAGCAACCTGAAAGTTCCTGGCTGCTTTTATAAGAAGGGAGCTGAATGGTAAATGAATACAAAAACTCCTAGATATCAGCTCCATTATGGTTCAGAAACCTACTGTTTCAAAGGAAATTTCCTGACCTTTCACTTGGGGGTATAAATTTAAAGAACAAATTTATAATAAAAAAAAAATGAAACACACTAATTTTAGTGTGTGGGTCTCTAAAGACTTATACTAGGTCAGAGGTCAGCAACCTTGGCTCCCCAGATGTTTTAGAACTACATTTCCCATGATGCTCAGATACACTTTAGGCTGGCTAAGTATCATGGGAAATGTAGTTCTAAAACATCTGGGGAGCCAAGGTTGCTGACCCCTGTACTAGGTCATCAAAAGGCCTCCTTAGACACCCACATGACCCCTTATTTGAAATAAATGCTCTATGTAGGGTTCTATAGCCAAGTATTCATTGCAGTAATAGTGAGTATGGGTTGAAGGTATCCCCTATCTACAGATCAAAGTTAAATAAATATACCCAAAGTCACTTATTTATAGGCTGATAAATCCTTCTTTGAAATGTACAATTGAGGGCATAACTAAGGTAACAGTCGCCTAAATTTAGAGTTCTGCGTTAGCCGTCCAAACCAGCGTTAAGGGGTCCTAACGCTGGTTTTGGCCGCCCGCTGGTATTTAGAGTCAGTCAGGAAAGGGTCTAACGCTCACTTTCCAGCCTCGACTTTTCCATACCGCAGATCCCCTTACGTCAACTGCATATTCTATCTTTTCAATGGGATCTTTCTAACGCTGGTATTTAGAGTCTTGGCTGAAGTGAGAGTTAGAACTCTAACGACAAGACTCCAGCCGCAGAAAAAAGTCAGGAGTTAAGAGTTTTATGGGCTAACGCCGGTTCATAAAGCTCTTAACTACTGTGCTCTAAAGTACACTAACACCCATAAACTACCTATGTACCCCTAAACCGAGGTCCCCCCACATCGCTGCCACTCTAATAACATTTTTTAACCCCTAATCTGCCGACCGCACACCGCCGCAACCTACATTATCCCTATGTACCCGTAATCTGCTGCCCCTAACATCGCCGACACCTACATAATATTTATTAACCCAAAATCTGCCCCCCCCCAACGTCGCCGCTACCTAACTACACTTATTAACCCCTTATCTGCCGACCGGACCTCGCCGCTACTCTAATAAATGTATTAAAAAGCTAAGTCTAACACTAACACCCCCCCCCTAAGTTAAATATAATTTACATCTAACAAAATAAAATAAATCTTATTAAATAAATTAATCCTATTTAAAGCTAAATACTTACCTGTAAAATAAACCCTAATATAGCTACAATATAACAAATAATTATATTGTAGCTATTTTAGCATTTATATTTATTTTACAGGCAACTTTGTATTTATTTTAACTCGGTACAATAGCTATTAAATAGTTAATAACTATTTAATAGCTACCTAGTTAAAATAAGTACACTAACACCCCCCCTAAGTTAAATATAATTTAAATCTAACAAAATAAAATAAATCTTATTAAATAAATTAATCCTATTTAAAGCTAAATACTTACCTGTAAAATAAACCCTAATATAGCTACAATATAACGAATAATTATATTGTAGCTATTTTAGCATTTATATTTATTTTACAGGCAACTTTGTATTTATTTTAACTCGGTACAATAGCTATTATATAGTTAATAACTATTTAATAGCTACCTAGTTAAAATAAGTACAAAATTAACTGTAAAATAAATCCTAACCTAAGTTACAATTAAACCTAACACTACACTATCAATAAATTAATTAACTAAACTATCTACAATTAACTACAATTAAATCAACTAAACTAAATTACAAAAACAAACACTAAATTACAAAAAATAAAAAAAGACTAATTACACCTACTCTAAGCCCCCTAAAAAAATAACAAAGCCCCCCAAAATAAAAAAATGCCCTACCCTATTCTAAAATAAAAAATTAACAGCTCTATTACCTTAGCAGCCCTTAAAAGGGCCTTTTGCGGGGCATGCCCCAAAGAAAACAGCTCTTTTGCATTTAAAAAAAACATACAATACCCCCCCAACATTACAACCCACCACCCACATACCCCTAATCTAACCCAAACACCGCTTAAAAAACCTAACACTAAGCCCCTGAAGATCTCCCTACCTTATCTTCACCACGCCGGGTATCACCGATACGTCCAGAAGAGGGTCCAAAGTCTTCATCCTATCCGGCAAGAAGAGGTCCAGAAGAAGGTCCGAAGTCTTCATCCTATCCGCCAAGAAGAGGACATCCGGACCGGTAGACATGTTCATCCAGGCGGCGTCTTCTATCTTCATCCATCTGGCACAAAGCGGGACCATCTTGAAGCAGCCGACGCGGATCCATCCTGTTCTTCCGGCGACTCCCGACGAATGAAGGTTCCTTTAAATGACGTCATCCAAGATGGCGTCCCTCGAATTCTGATTGGCTGATAGGATTCTATCAGCCAATCGGAATTAAGGTAGGAAAAATCTGATTGGCTGATTGAAGCCAATCAGATTCAAGTTCAATCCGATTGGCTGATTGGATCAGCCAATCAGATTGAGCTCACATTCTATTGGCTGATCGGAACAGCCAATAGAATGCAAGCTCAATCTGATTGGCTGATCCAATCAGCCAATCGGATTGAACTTGAATCTGATTGGCTGATTCAATCAGCCAATCAGATTTTTCCTACCTTAATTCCGATTGGCTGATAGAATCCTATCAGCCAATCGGAATTTGAGGGACGCCATCTTGGATGACGTCACTTAAAGGAACCTTCATTCTTCGGGAGTCGCCATAAGAAGAGGATGGATACGCGTCGGCTGCTTCAAGATGGTCCCGCTCCGCGCCGGATGGATGAAGATAGAAGACGCCGTCTGGATGAACATGTCTACCGGTCCAGATGTCCTCTTCCTGCGGGATAGGATGAAGACTTCGGACCCTCTTCTGGACGGATCGGTGATACCCGGCGTGGTGAAGATAAGTTAGGGAGATCTTCAGGGGCTTAGTGTTAGTTTTTTTAAGGGGTGTTTGGGTTAGATTAGGGGTATGTGGGTGGTGGGTTGTAATGTTGAGGGGGGTATTGTATGTTTTTTTTAAATGCAAAATAGCTGTTTCCTTTGGGGCATGCCCCGCAAAAAGCCCTTTTAAGGGCTGGTAAGGTAAAAGAGCTGTTAACTTTTTATTTTAGAATAGGGTAGGGCATTTTTTTATTTTGGGGGGCTTTGTTATTTTTTTAGGGGGCTTAGAGTAGGTGTAATTAGTTTAAAATTCTTGTAATCTTTTTTTATTTTTTGTAATTTAGTGTTTGTTTGTTTTTTGTAATATAGTTTAGTTGATTTAATTGTAGATAATTGTAGATAGTTTAGTTAATTAATTTATTGATAGTGTAGTGTTAGGTTTAATTGTAACTTAGGCTAGGATTTATTTTACAGGTAATTTTGTACTTATTTTAACTAGGTAGCTATTAAATAGTTATTAACTATTTAATAGCTATTGTACCTAGTTAAAATAAATACAAAGTTGCCTGTAAAATAAATATAAATGCTAAAATAGCTACAATATAATTATTCGTTATATTGTAGCTATATTAGGGTTTATTTTACAGGTAAGTATTTAGCTTTAAATAGGATTAATTTATTTAATAAGATTTATTTTATTTCGTTAGATTTAAATTAAATTTAATTTAGGGGGGTGTTAGTGTTAGGATTAGATTTAGCTTTAGGGGTTAATACATTTATTAGAGTAGCGGCGAGGTCCGGTCGGCAGATAAGGGGTTAATAAGTGTAGTTAGGTAGCGGCGACGTTGGGGGGGGCAGATTAGGGGTTAATAAATATTATGTAGGTGTCTGCGATGTTAGGGGCAGCAGATTACGGGTACATAGGGATAATGTAGGTTGCGGCGGTGTGCAGTCGGCAGATTAGGGGTTAAAAAAATTTATTAGAGTGGCGGCGATGTGGGGGGACCTCGGTTTAGGGGTACATAGGTAGTTTATGGGTGTTAGTGTACTTTAGAGCACACTTTAGAGTAACTTGAAGTTAGGTGTCGGCGATGTTAGGGAGGGCAGATTAAGGGTTAATACTATTTATTATAGGGTTTTTGAGGCGGGAGTGAGGCGATTTAGGGGTTAATACATTTATTATAGTGGCGGCGAGGTCCGGTCGGCAGATTTGGGGTTAATAAGTGTAGTTAGGTAGCGGCGACGTTGGGGGGGGGCAGATTAGGGGTTAATAAATATAATATAGGGGTCGGCGGTGTTAGGGGCAGCAGATTAGGGGTACATAGCTATAATGTAGGTTGCGGCGGTGTACGGAGCGGGAGATTAGGGGTTAATAATAAAATGCAGTGGTCAGCGATAGCGGGGGCGGCAGATTAGGGGTTAATAAGTGTAAGGTTAGGGGTGTTTAGACTCGGGGTACATGTTAGGGTGTTAGGTGCAGACTTAGGAAGTGTTTCCCCATAGGAAACAATGGGGCTGCATTAGGAGCTGAACGCTGCTTTTTTGCAGGTTTTTTTTTCAGCTCAAACTGCCCCATTGTTTCCTATGGGGATATCGTGCACGAGCACGTTTTTTAAGCTGGCCGCGTCCGTAAGCAACACTGGTATTTAGAGTTGAAGTGGCGGAAAATTATGCTCTACACTCCCTTTTTGGAGTCTAACGCAGCCCTTCAGAGAACTCTAAGTACCAGCGTTGTTTAAAAGGTGCGGGGGAAAAAAACACGCGTAGCTAACGCACCCCTTCTAACGCAAAACTCTAAATCTAGGTGAGTGTTTCCTGAGCTGTAAGTTATATTGACCAGGTATATAGGTGTACAGGTGAGCCCATATGTTAAAGAGCCATTATAGTTGAAAAATGACATGCTCTAATTTGTTAAACCATGTAACTTCATATGTAATTTGCACTTTAGCACTGCAAAATATTTATTTATTTTCTTTCTTTTTACTGCAGTGAGATTTCCATACGGCACTGCAACTCCTTTCTCAGAATAAACTGAAACAACCCTTAACCCCCCCCCCCCCTTGTGTGTCAAATCAGAAACACATCAGCCTCTGACATCATCATTGTGTGACAGGCCATCATTGTAACCCTGTAGTATACATTGTGGGAAAATATATACAACATTTAGCAAAACAATCTTATTAGTCATTTTAACGTTTATATCACATTTACTATTAACAAACATCATTGTTTACAACTATTCCAATGCTGAACAATGGGTGTCCTTGTAATGATTAAAAGTCTATTCAAAAAGCAGTGTTAATTGTGCTTCTAAATGAAAATCAAGCACTTTAGAACTGCATATATCAGCAAAAAGAAATCTTATTACTAACCTCTCTGCAGCTTCCAAAGAGATTTTTTTTATACTGAGTTTGCTATACAGGAAGGAGGGGCTTACAGCTGCATCATTTCCAGGAGACAGAAAAGTATGTATGTTAAGGTGGTATAACCAAATATAGTATCAGTTCGCTTTTAAGGTGGTATAGTTATAGCTGCCAAACTTATTTCAAAGTTAGTGTAAAACGTTCCCAAATATAAATGTACTAAAATTATATCACTCTCAATGGAAAATCAGTAGGGAGTTTCTAAATATACATAAAGATAGAATATGTCTTGTAGACTTTATTATTTCATGTGCAACATGCGCTATATTTGAATATATTGTCACATAAATAAATGGGTTAATATATATCAACATAAGATTTAGATATAGGCTAAATAAACATACCTTATATAGGCATAGATACCCTAATAACTGCATGCTTAGTTAAAGGTGTAGTGTAAAGCCATAAACAGTCAATATTATTACATTAGACTTGGAACAAAATTATAAGTAATATTACTGGCACTAGTTAATCATTAAACCCTAGTACAAAACAGTACCGCTGTTAGTTATGTTTACCGTATTAGATTTATACAATACTGGCAACAATAACATACCTGTAATATATATGAAATTGACTTTTGAAGGCTTTTTTTTAGGTTTGGTTATTATACCACCTTAACAGACAGTGTTCTGGCTCTTAGGAAACGGTGTAGCTGTAAGCCCAATACCCATCCTCCTGTTTAACAATCACAGTATAGTAAAATCTATTTGGAAGCTGCAGAGAGGTTAGCGTTAGTCAGGTTAGTAAAGTATTATGTAATAAGATATATGCAGTTAGGATTTGCTTGAAATTCATTTGGAAACACACTCAGTGCTGTCTGTTGGGTAAAACTTTCAACATTTATGGACAAATACATTCTGCACGAATATGTTCAATATATAAATAGTTGTTAACAATACTGTATATGAATAGTATATATGACATATTGGCTAATATGACGAATGCCATAGTTTAGCTTTATATACCTGGTGTAGGTTTTTAACTTTTACTTTGTATTTTAATTTTTTTTACAGTGTACACTATGGTGTTGCTATGGTAACTTGGCACATAATGATGATGTCAGTGCCAGGTGTTTTTGTGATTTGATGTGACACTGAGGAAGGGTTCTTAAAGGGACATTCCGGTAAAAAATTAACAGGCCAGATTTTGAGGACATCTGAACCAGAGCACAGGTGAAGTAATCAGCTGACTAGTAAACATGACTATTTTATTTGCACTCACCCAAGGTGATCCTGAAAATATGGCCTGTTAGGGAGGCCTGACTGAGGACAGGTTTGAAAACCAGTGCTCTATGGTAAGGCAATCCTATCTGGCACAAATACCAGTTAATACCAATTAAGCATTAAAAGGTGTGTGCAAGCAGAGGCTAGTAAGATCACAATTACAACATAGAAAATCTCTTTCACCAATAGGTATTATTTAGAAATATATGAAAATGATAAGTAGTGCCCAGCAAACCACACATCTAAATTATGTAGGTCATAAATATTGAGAATCTCATGATTCAGCACTGTCCCTTTAATACAAGAGCTCTCTTAGATGAACAGCATATGTCCCTTTCTTATGTGATTAACAGTGATGTGCAGTCACTAGAGGCAGGTGAGGCAGTGCTTCACCTTTCATATGGGCAAAAATATATTTTTTTTTATTGGCTTTAAAAAAAAATTGTAATTTTTTTTCACAGCTAGCTGTTGTGCAATGGAGAGGCACAAGCAGGTCTGCCCACCATTACATAACATGCTGCGCCATCTACTGGATGACAGTGGTTAAGATCATTGCATGGCCCATAAGTGCTTTATCTGAGGCAGTCCTATTAGGGCTGAACCAATCCAGCGAGAGGCATTAGTAAGTGGAACATAGGGTTGGGGCTGGATGTTAAATCATATAAAACAAAACAAAAATGGAAAAAAACTACTTTCATATATTTTGTTGTTGTCCTGTGAACCTGCTAGCTTTGCTAAAGTGAAAAAGAGAGTTCTGTTCTTCCCCTCTAAGTGCAGTGGAATGTTCCACTGTCACTTCCTGAATCCTTACAGAGCAGGAAGAGAGAGGCACAGAGAGCAATGTTTCTGTTCAGCCACATCTTATTGAAGTAGGATTTTACTGTAAGGGATTCTGTTAGTGAAAATGATAATTTAATGAATGTGGTTTAGTGTTTTTTACTCTTTTGTATTTTGTTTACTCAAACTTTACACCCACTAACTTAGCAGCTTGCCTCTGTACTTCACACTAACTTATAGACTAATTTTCTGAACTCTCTGTAGCTCTGCTGTTTTATTACTTTAAAATGCAGTGGTCCCCCCCCCCACACACACACACCTTGTGTGTGTGTGTCTCTCTCTCTATCCATCTCTCTCCTTATGTGTTGTTCTCCCCCATGGTCTCTTTCTCTCTCTATGTCTCTCTTCCTCCCCCTCTGACTCTCATCCCTTATGTAATGAAAGAATCTATAAGCATAATTTGCAGCATTAAAGTAAAATGTATGTTTTAAACATATTTTAATGGGCATGGATTTCTAGATCTCATAATCAGAGCAAGCATTGTGTTATCTGGCAAGAGTTTCTGTTACAATCCTTTTAGACTAAAATCAGATGTTTACTAAGTTGACCAGTTTTCCAAGACACCATTTAAAGGGACATGAAACCCATATGAAACCCATATGCAAATTTAAATAACTTTCCAATTTACATCTAATATCTAATTTTCTTCATTCTTTTGATGTCCTTTGTTGAAAATCATATCTAAATATGATCAGTAGCTGCTGATTGGTGGCTGCACATAGATACCTCATGTGATTGGCTCACCCATGTGCATTGCTATTTCTTCAACAAAGGATATCTAAAGAATTAAGGCGTATCCTAGCCACTGCCTCACCAACCTCTGACGTCACTGCACGTCACTGGTGATTAAATATGAGGATTCCAGTATAACTTGTACATATGGCTCCTTTGTTGCCAGTATGCTGAATATTCTTGGGGGGCTCAACCGTGATAATAATAGAAACAAATGTATTTTATCCAGTATGGGCTATGTTCAAAATTGTTTCAACAGGACAGTCTAGTATTTTAGCAAATTGTCCAGTAAAATCTTCACAAAAATACTGGACACTTAAATGTCCTGTTTTGTAATGTCCAAGTCTTTTAGTTAAATGTAAAATGCCTCATATGCTCCAATGCATTACAAATACAGAGGAGAAAGAAATAAGTGACAGTCAAGGGCCTCAAATCTCTGCTGTTTATTTGTGGTGCAGCAGCTAAGTTGGTTAAACTGTTGTTTTAGAAATTAACGTAGTGAGATACTTTAGGAATATAATACATATTAGGTCCCCAACATAATTATTCCTAATAAACAGGAGGAAATAAGTTTTTTCCTTTTTATACTAATTACTAGGGTGGGGGGTGCTCAATATCCTGGATAAAATATAGAAATATTATGTAGAGAAAAATGGATATAACAGAGCACTCAAATGGTACTAATAGTAAGTGGTTCTATATGATGAGTTTGTAGGATAGGGTAATATATAAAACGTAACTTTTAATATATGTAAAATTAAAATATATTGTGACAAACATTCACACAATCAGGTGTATATAAAAACATTTAAAATAAATGATAAATGCTGAGATACCGGGTATTAACCATTAACAGTGTGTAAAGTGGGTAGGTCTGGCAAGGAAGCACCATAAAATGCTCACGGATTGCACGGAAACTAGTCTAAAAAGAGGATTGACCTCACACAAAATTAACTGACTGGTGCAATACTGGAGCGGTGCTATCACTTGTCAGAATCCCACACAAATTAATTAGCTCAAATAACGTTACACTAAAACTCCTATAATTATACTGGACTGTAGTGAGCCTGTTCACAACTCAACAGCCAGAAACAGGTACCAACGAAATAACTTGTGTCTCAATATCTAATATCACAGTTGCGGTATTAAACACACTAACAAATCAACACTCAGCATTTATCAGAGCGCCTGGTTAATACCCGGTATCTCAGCATTTATCATTTATTTTAAATGTTTTTTTTTTTTTTAAAAATAGTTTTTTATTGAGGTTTTTCCAGGAAACAGCAAAAGGTTTACAAGCTTGAAAAAACACAATTGATATGTACACAATGTTTTCATTCTTTCCCATGAGTAAGAACTGGCTGAAATACAGCTAAGCATATGGAGAATACACATATCCAAACAAAAGCAAGAGGCTATGGACAGAATTCACACTACAACACATTCTTAAAAGGTAATAACTGTCTGAGATTCATACAAACAAATTGTGTATACATATATTAAAATAGAGGAGGGAATCTATGCTCAGTGATTGCACAATAATACGTTCTTAAAGGCAATATCTGTCTGGAAAACAAATAATCAAGTTGTATAATATAAAACCTCAGTTTTCTTTTAAGCGTAGATCACTAGAGTAACTACATCACCGGCCACTTTTGGACCGACCAAAACATAAAGAATAAATTAAATGGTAGTTACATATTGACCACTCTTGGGTCACTGGAAAAATAGGGGCCTCCTAACTGATATATGGAAGTATATTTTACATTGCTGGAGGTAATAGGACTAGAATGGTAAACAAATGGTATGGCGTAAAACATTAAATATATGAAAAGCAACAACTGTTGATGTAGAAAGTTTCAACACTAAAGGATAAAATGGGTATAAGAATTGCTATTCAAGTGCCAGATTAGTATGCAATAATGTAGTGTGATGGAGGAGGTCTGTAATACAATTTAACCCTTTAAATATCCGGCTACTTGTACATAAGTATCTTAACACTGGTTTCCCTCTATGGTAAATGGAGGCCTCTCTTGGACCTCCAAAAAAGAGTTTAGACAAGATAGGGAGTTTTAGGGGAAGCAAAGAAAATAACAAAGCGGGCCACTTTTGGGCCCCTGATGCAAACAACTGGTTTGGGAAATATCATACTTTAAATACATTTAATGACTATGGAAAGCATGTAATGGAACCCATAGTAAGAAAATAACTACACTAATAACTATTATGTATGGAATATTCCAGCCGGGAACTAATTTGGCTAATGACATATGGCGTTATTTGCTGTAATGGGGAAGGGATTCTTAAGAATACCTAACTGTGATATAATAAGCCAAAGATGCAGCTACTGTATAGGCGTTCAGTAGAGAGATTACATCATAAACACTAGAGTGAGGGTTATTTGCTGTGTTTGTGCTAGGCCGTATATGTACTTCTCAATCTCTCTAATACCTGGATTACAAATACAGGTTATATCCTATCTCTTTATATATATGTTCACTAGTGGCCTTAAGGAGGTCTAACACTGAGGGGGATTTACTCTAAAATTGCTATTCACTCCCTAAATACGCTACAATACCATGACATTAGTGTAGACATTTAGAGATACAATATCTGCAGGGAGAAGGAATATATATTATTACATTAGCATTTCTGTAAATATAGTAGTCTAAATAGGAATTACAATCACGACTAAACTATTATTGACTCCAAACTATTCCTGTCTCATTAGCGTTCTAAGCTCTTAACCTGTTAGGAGTCAGCATCTCAAAATCATACATAAAACATAAGAAAACTTTATATGAACATTGAGCATATAAACTATATAGAGATTAGCGGCTTTCACACAGTCTGATGAGCAGTAACCGTCCTGAAGACTTGTGAATATGATTGACCAGATACAGTAAGTCCATAGTTTAATCACTGAGCTGCGTAAAAATGTTTTGTAGACCAGTATAGCCATATGTGCAGGTATGCTCATATTAACATGTGTTATTCCTTTAAAGTCATGTTAGCGTGCCTATAATACAGCACTCTCTCAAACAATTACAAACATATCACATAGCTGCCTTACTCACTGACAGTTAAACCTTAAGGAGCGTCAAATACAGCAACAGGCCATGTCCATGCGTATGACTCTAGATATGAGTCCCGGTCGACTAGGCAACCAAGTTCACCTGACGGTCGCCCCAACAAGTGCGAAAGTTACCCCACTCCAGTTTTGTGGGTGGCTTGTCCCAAGCAGTGAAGCCGACACTCCAAGCATTGCCCCATTTCCTCAGGGCCGCGTACAAATCGGGCGAGACTCGGAAGCCCATCCCTCTCCAAAGTACACTGCAGCTCCCATACAACCAAGGACCCAGTGCCGAAGGGCAGCCAGGACAAAGGACTCGTCTGGACCACCTCCGCAAGCCAAAGAGGGACCGGCCCAACAACCTCGGTAAAGTCCATTTTACATTTCATGAGTGAGGTCTCTCGTACATTGTTATTAGCAAATGCGGTGGTCTTTGTCTTGATCGCCGAATCAGTAAAAGCATCCTTCGTTAATACGTTAAGCTCTTGACCTGTATGTGTTTGCCATGTTCCCCCTGGGGCTTCTTTAGACACCGGGTTCTTCTGCCTGCAATCTCTCTGCAGCGACACGACGCCAGCCCCACCATCATCTCCCGGCCAGCTTGCTGCTTCGGGTGAAATCCTTTCTGTAGGTCTTGCAGGTATGAGGAGGTTATAGAGCTCAGACTGGAGAGCTTGGCAGTGGTGTTCCAGTAATTGTGTCATATTGCGCTCCCACATGCCTATGGCATCCATAGCTAGCGGTAGTTCTCGGCTTGTGGAATGTTACCCTTTCGTTGAGAAAATAGATGGTTCGTCTCTGAACTAAAGAAAGGTGTTACTTTTGTAATAGGACAGAAAAATATTCTCCTGCACAGCGTATCAATAGATCGGGACAGCACATACGGCTGTCATTCCTGACTTAACAGGGCTTAGGGAGGGTAAATGAGGAGCCAGGTCTGTTACTAGGCCTCTGCTGCGTTCCTCATCTATTCCGGTCTGCTTGGCTGGGTTGCAAAGTGAAAAAACACACCTAAATCCGTTCTACAAGTAGTAATCTGTAAGACAGTAGTAATTTCAGGCTTGGATTATATGTATGAGAGGTGATAGGCAGCGGATCTATCAGCTCCCAAGTTCAGCCAAAGATACAAGCAGCCATCTTGGTCGGTGTTCGGACCCGCCCCCCTATTTTAAATGTTTTTATATACACCTGATTGTGTGAATGTTTGTCACAATATATTTTAATTTTACATATATTAAAAGTTATGTTTTATATATTACCCTATCCTGCAAACTCATCATATAGAACCACTTACTATTAGTACCATTTGAGTGCTCTGTTACATCCATTTTTCTCTACATAATATTTCTATAAACTGTTGTTTTGTATGTTACTGGCAAACATGGGGTAAAATGACTGCTCAATTGTGAAAAAGTATAGATGGCTGGATTGAGAGTTTTTTTCTTTTTTGGAAGGTAGCATTGTGTGATGGCAACTGCCATTGTGCCTAGTCACACTTTACTGGCAACTGTTTGGACAAGGCCGGTTTCTGTTCCAGGATGACCGTGCCCCTGCCCCCTGTGCATAAAGCAAGGTCCATGAAGATACGGTTTGGCGAGTTTGATGTGGATGAACTTGGGTAACCTGCACAGAGCCCTGACCTCAACCCCACTGAACACCTATGTTTAATTTCTGTTTGTAATGTGTCAATAAATTCTGCAGCAATATAAGGGGGAAGTAGAATATATTCAGTGTAAATCACTACAGTCCCTGTGTTTCACTAAAGTACCCCAAACTATATCTTAGGGGAAGAGAAGTCTTCCCTTGTCTGTGGAGAAACGTAGCTCCTATGTGCTGCATGACCACCTGTTTCCACAAACCATCCCCTGCTTCTATCTACCGAAGCCCACCCTCAGGCTGTATCCACATATTGTGTGCAGGCTGTATCCACATATTGAACACAGGCTTCTGTAACAACTTTTAAATAAAAATCATTAAACTTTAAATAAAATAAAAACTGTTTATCGGCAGCTTTATATATTTACACAGCTGCATCAAGGTTTTCCTCCCAATCACTGAAACCGTGTGATTTATTGTCTGTGTCGGTTGATCAGGAGGAAATGCAGAAAACTGTGTGTCACACAATGGGACCTTGTTGAGATAAATTCACAATATATAATCTACTATATAGCGCCATCTAGTGTCCAATAAAAATAGCAAATAGGAGCAAACAATTTAAAGGGACAGTTAAAAACAAAAGTGAGCTATTCAAATAAAGCTTTAGATGTAGGTAAACTTTGTAATATAATGCATTATATATTTAGCAGTTAAAAACGTATTAAAATGAGAGCTGACAAGCCTGGCTCCCTAATTTGCTGAGTAACTGCTGTTTTATTTGTCACTCCTGAGGCACCCAGTGATTGGCACTGGGGCATGCTAGTATCTAGGCTCCATTTTAAAAAAACAATCACTGTAACTGGCTGTTATTTTTAACGGTAACTGTACTGCTGTTGGATAGCCCTCATATGCAGGCTTCCAGCAGCAGCGGGTCCTTAAAGGGACATGAAACTCAAATGTTTTTTTTTCATGATTTAGAAAGTGCATGCAATTTTGAACACATTTCTAATTTATTGCTATTATCTAATTTG
This sequence comes from Bombina bombina, assembly GCF_027579735.1. NCBI lineage: Eukaryota > Metazoa > Chordata > Amphibia > Anura > Bombinatoridae > Bombina > Bombina bombina. Next base: position 1,184,307,666 of record NC_069499.1, read on the forward strand.
CTTAATTATCTTGATATCCTTTGCTGAAAAGCATATCTAGATATGCTCAATAGCTGTTGATTGGTGGCTGCACATAGATGCCTCGTGTGATTGGCTTACCCATGTGCATTGCTATTTCTTCAACAAAGGATATCTAAAGAATTAAGCAAATTAGATAATAGTAGTAAATTGAAAGTAAATTGGAATCTTGATCAAAAATAGAATTTATGCTTACCTGATAAATTACTTTCTCCAATGGTGTGTCCGGTCCACGGCGTCATCCTTACTTGTGGGAATATCTCTTCCCCAACAGGAAATGGCAAAGAGTCCCAGCAAAGCTGGCCATATAGTCCCTCCTAGGCTCCGCCCACCCCAGTCATTCAACCGACGGACAGGAGGAAAAATATAGGAGAAACCATATGGTACCGTGGTGACTGTAGTTAGAGAAAATAATTCATCAGACCTGATTAAAAAACCAGGGCGGGCCGTGGACTGGACACACCGTTGGAGAAAGTAATTTATCAGGTAAGCATAAATTCTGTTTTCTCCAACATTGGTGTGTCCGGTCCACGGCGTCATCCTTACTTGTGGGAACCAATACCAAAGCTTTAGGACACGGATGAAGGGAGGGAGCAAATCAGGTTACCTAAACGGAAGGCACCACGGCTTGCAAAACCTTTCTCCCAAAAATAGCCTCCGAAGAAGCAAAAGTATCAAATTTGTAAAATTTGGCAAAAGTGTGCAGTGAAGACCAAGTCGCTGCCTTACATATTTGATCAACAGAAGCCTCGTTCTTGAAGGCCCATGTGGAAGCCACAGCCCTAGTGGAGTGAGCTGTGATTCTTTCAGGAGGCTGCCGTCCGGCAGTCTCGTAAGCCAATCGGATGATGCTTTTAAGCCAAAAGGAAAGAGAGGTAGAAGTCGCTTTTTGACCTCTTCTTTTACCAGAATAGACGACAAACAGAGAAGATGTTTATCTGAAATCTTTTGTAGCTTCTAAATAGAATTTTAGAGCACGGACTACGTCCAAATTGTGTAACAAACGTTCCTTCTTTGAAACTGGATTCGGACACAAAGAAGGTACAACTATCTCCTGGTTAATATTTTTGTTAGAAACAACCTTTGGAAGAAAACCAGGCTTAGTACGCAAAACCACCTTATCTGCATGGAACACCAGATAGGGCGGAGAACACTGCAGAGCAGATAACTCTGAAACTCTTCTAGCAGAAGAAATAGCAACCAAAAACAAAACTTTCCAAGATAACAACTTAATATCTATGGAATGTAGAGGTTCAAACGGAACCCCTTGAAGAACTGAAAGAACTAGATTTAAACTCCAGGGAGGAGTCAAAGGTCTGTAAACAGGCTTGATCCTAACCAGAGCCTGAACAAATGCTTGAACATCTGGCATAGCTGCCAGTCGTTTGTGTAGTAAGACAGATAAAGCAGAAATCTGTCCCTTTAGAGAACTCGCAGATAATCCTTTATCCAAACCTTCTTGCAGAAAGGAAAGAATCTTAGGAATTTTTATCTTATTCCAAGGGAATCCCTTGGATTCACACCAGCAGGTATATCTTTTCCATATTTTATGGTAAATCTTTCTAGTTACCGGTTTTCTGGCCTGAACCAGAGTATCAATCACAGAATCTGAAAACCCACGCTTTGATAGAATCAAGCGTTCAATCTCCAAGCCGTCAGCTGGAGGGAGACCAGATTTGGATGTTCGAATGGACCCTGAACAAGAAGGTCCTGTCTCAAAGGTAGCTTCCATGGTCGAACCGAAGACATATTCACCAGGTCTGCATACCAAGTCCTGCGTGGCCAAGCAGGAGCTATCAAGATCACAGAGACCCTCTCCTGTTTGATCCTGGCTACCAGCCTGGGAATGAGAGGAAACAGTGGGAACACATAAGCTAGGTTGAAGGTCCAAGGCGCTACTAGTGCATTCACTAGAGTCGCCTTGGGATCCCTGGATCTGGACCCGTAGCAAGGAACCTTGAAGTTCTGACGAGACGCCATCAGATCCATGTCTGGAATGCCCCATAATTGAGTCAACTGGGCAAAAATCTCCGGGTGGAGTTCCCACTCCCCCGGATGGAATGTCCGACGACTCAGATAATCCGCTTCCCAGTTTTCCACACCTGGGATGTGGATCGCAGATAGATGGCAGGAGTGATTCTCCGCCCATTGTATTATTTTGGTTACTTCTTTCATCGCCAGGGAACTCCTTGTTCCCCCCTGATGATTGATATACGCAACAGTCGTCATGTTGTCTGATTGGAATCTTATGAATGTGGCCTTTGCAAGCTGAGGCCAAGCCCTGAGAGCATTGAATATCGCTCTTAGTTCCAGAATGTTTATCGGGAGAAGAGACTCTTCCCGAGACCATAGTCCCTGAGCTTTCAGGGATTCCCAGACTGCACCCCTGCCCACTAGACTGGCGTCGGTCGTGACAATGACCCACTCTGGTCTGCGGAAGCTCATTCCCTGGGATAGGTGGTCCAGGGATATCCACCAACGGAGTGAATCTCTGGTCTTCTGATCTACTTGAATCACTGGAGACAAGTCTGTATAGTCTCCATTCCACTGTTTCAGCATGCACAGTTGTAATGGTCTTAGATGAATTCGCGCAAAAGGAACTATGTCCATTGCTGCAACCATCAACCCTACTACTTCCATGCACTGAGCTATGGAAGGACGTGGAACAGAATGAAGAACTTGACAAGCGCTTAGAAGTTTTGACTTTCTGACATCTGTCAGAAAGATCCTCATTTCTAAGGAATCTATTATTGTTCCCAAGAAGGGAACTCTTGTTGACGGAGAAAGAGAACTTTCTTCTATGTTCACCTTCCATCCGTGAGATCTGAGAAAGGCCAGAACGATGTCTGTATGAGCCTTTGCTTTTGAAAGGGACGACGCTTGTATTAGAATGGCGTCCAAGTATGGTACTACTGCAATGCCCCTCGGTCTTAGAACCGCTAGAAGGGACCCGAGTACCTTTGTGAAAATCCTTGGAGCAGTGGATAATCCGAATGGGAGGGCCACAAACTGGTAATGTTTGTCCAGAAAGGCGAACCTTAGGAACTGATGATGTTCTTTGTGGATAGGAATATGTAGGTACGCATCCTTTAGATCCACGGTAGTCATAAATTGACCTTCCTGGATAGTGGGTAGAATCGTTCGAATGGTTTCCATTTTGAACGATGGTACCCTGAGAAATTTGTTTAGGATCTTTAAATCCAGAATTGGTCTGAAGGTTCCCTCTTTTTTGGGAACTACGAACAGATTTGAGTAAAATCCTATTCCTTGTTCCGACATTGGAACTGGGTGTATCACTCCCATCTTTAACAGGTCTTCTACACAATGTAAGAACTCCTGTCTCTTTATTTGGTTTGAGGATAAGTGAGACATGTGGAACCTTCCCCTTGGGGGTAGTTCCTTGAATTCCAGAAGATAACCCTGAGAAACTATTTCTAGCGTCCAGGGATCCTGAACATCTCTTGCCCAAGCCTGAGCAAAGAGAGAGAGTCTGCCCCCCACTAGATCCGGTCCCGGATCGGGGGCTACTCCTTCATGCTGTTTTGTTAGCCGTAGCAGGCTTCTTGGTCTGCTTAAATAAACAAATAGGGTTACCTGTATTGAGATTGATCACAGCCGCAGGCCTTGGTGCAGGTAAAAAGACTTCTTTATTCAGGTAGATTTCAACATTTACAGGGTAAACAGACTCAGGGGTACATTGAGCACAAACGTCCGACGCGTTTCCTGCCCGGAGGCACTTCGTCAGGGACTTACAAAGTCAAAATACAAACAGCTTAAAAGGGCTTACTTGCTTACGTAACAAAATTAGCACCTGCTCATTATGGTTGAAAGTACAACTGCTGCCGTCTGTGGAAATTTGTTTCTCCTGGGTCCAAAAGAACCCCTTTGAAGTGGTCGGCGAAAATAACATTGTGTCCATAGTGCCATATGTGTATATATCTTGTATCTATATTAGTAAATATCGCTAAAGACACAATGTGAAAGCCGTAAACCGGTAACATATTGAGAAAACTTTTTCCAAAGGAGGCAGCCAAATATAACAGGAATTGCACTGCAATCTATTCGTATGAGCAGGCGCTAAAAATCCCATTCCTTGTTCCTTTATTGGAACTGGGTGTATCACTCCCATTTTTAACAGGTCTTCTACACAATGTAAGAATGCATGTCTCTTTATTTGGTTTGAGGATAAGTGAGACATGTGGAACCTTCCCCTTGGGGGTAGTTCCTTGAATTCCAGGAGATAACCTTGAGAAACTATTTCTAGCGCCCAGGGATCCTGAACATCTCTTGCCCAAGCCTGAGCAAAGAGAGAGAGTCTGCCCCCCACTAGATCCGGTCCCGGATCGGGGGCTACTCCTTCATGCTGTTTTGTTAGCAGTGGCAGGCTTCTTGGTCTGCTTACCCTTGTTCCAGCCTTGCATCGGTTTCCAGGCTGGTTTGGACTGTGAGGCATTACCCTCTTGCTTAGAGGATGCAGAATTAGAGGCCGGTCCGTTCCTGAAATTACGAAAGGAACGAAAATTAGACTTATTCTTGGCCTTGAAAGGCCTATCTTGTGGGAGGGCGTGACCCTTTCCCCCAGTGATGTCTGAGATAATCTCTTTCAATTCTGGTCCAAAGAGAGTTTTACCCTTGAAGGGGATGTTAAGCAATTTTGTCTTGGATGATACATCCGCTGACCAAGACTTTAGCCAAAGCACTCTGCGCGCCACAATTGCAAACCCTGAATTTTTCGCCGCTAATCTAGCTAATTGCAAAGCGGCATCTAAAATAAAAGAGTTAGCCAACTTAAGTGCGTGAACTCTGTCCATAACCTCCTCATATGGAGTCTCTCTACTGAGCGACTTTTCTAGTTCCTCGAACCACAACCACGCTGCTGTAGTGACAGGAACAATGCACAAAATGGGTTGTAGAAGGTAACCTTGCTGTACAAAAATCTTTTTAAACAAACCTTCCAATTTTTTATCCATAGGATCTTTGAAAGCACAACTATATTCGATAGGAATAGTAGTGCGCTTGTTTAGAGTAGAAACTGCCCCCTCGACCTTAGGGACTGTCTGCCATAAGTCCTTTCTGGGGTCGACCATAGGAAATAATTTCTTAAATATAGGAGGGGGAACAAAAGGTATACCGGGCTTCTCCCACTCCTTATTCACTATGTCCGCCACCCGCTTGGGTATAGGAAAAGCGTCGGGGTGCACCGGAACCTCTAGGAACTTGTCCATCTTGCATAATTTTTCTGGAATGACCAAGTTGTCACAATCATCCAGAGTAGATAACACCTCCTTAAGCAGTGCGCGGAGATGTTCTAATTTAAATTTAAATGTCACAACATCAGGTTCAGCCTGTTGAGAAATTTTTCCTGAATCTGAAATTTCCCCATCTGACAAAACCTCCCTCATGGCCCCTTCAGATTGGTGTGAGGGTATGACAGAACAATTATCATCAGCGCCCTCCTGCTCTTCAGTGTTTAAAACAGAGCAATCACGCTTTCTCTGATATGCAGGCATTTTGGATAAAATATTTGCTATGGAGTTATCCATTACAGCCGTCAATTGTTGCATGGTAATAAGCATTGGCGCGCTAGAAGTACTAGGGGCCTCCTGCGTGGGCAAAACTGGCGTAGACACAGAAGGAGATGATGTAGAACCATGTCTACTCCCTTCATCTGAGGAATCATCTTGGGCAATTTCATTATCTGTGGCAGTACTGTCCTTACTTTGTTTGGACGCTATGGCACAATTATCACACAATTTTGAAGGGGGAGACACATTGGCTTTCATACATATAGAACATAGCTTATCTGAAGGCACAGACATGTTAAACAGGCTTAAACTTGTCAATAAAGCACAAAAACCGTTTTAAAACAAAACCGTTACTGTCTCTTTAAATTTTAAACAGAGCACACTTTATTACTGAATATGTGAAAAAATATGAAGGAATTGTTCAAAATTTACCAAAATTTCACCACAGTGTCTTAAAGCATTAAAAGTATTGCACACCAATTTTCAGAGCTTTAACCCTTAAAATAACGAAACCAGAGCCGGTTACAGATTTAACCCCTATACAGTCCCAGCTACAGCCTTTGCTGTGACTTTACCAAGCCCAGAGGGGAATACGATACCAAATGACGCCTTCTAGGAACTTTTCCAACTACTTTCAGGTCCTCACACATGCATCTGCATGTCTTGCTCTCAAAAACAACTGCACAGTAATGGCGCGAAAATGAGGCTCAGCCTACAACTGGGAAGGCCCTTCCTGACTGGAAAAGGTGTCTAACATAGTGCCTGACGTTAAAAAACGTTCCCCAAGTTTATAAATGGGAATTATCAGCATAAACATGTGTAAAATGTCCAAATAAAGCAATCGATTTAGCCCATAAAAGTGTCTACCAGTTTTATAGCCCATATTAAGCCCTTTATTCTGTTTGAGACTAAGAAAATGGCTTACCGGTCCCCATGAGGGGAAATGACAGCCTTCCAGCATTACACAGTCTTGTTAGAAATATGGCTAGTCATACCTTAAGCAGAAAAGTCTGCTAACTGTTTCCCCCAACTGAAGTTACTTCATCTCAACAGTCCTATGTGGAAACAGCAATCGATTTTAGTTACTGTCTGCTAAAATCATCTTCCTCTCACAAACAGAAATCTTCATCTTTTTCTGTTTCAGAGTAAATAGTACATACCAGCACTATTTTAAAATAACAAACTGTTGATAGTAGAATAAAAAAAACTACAACTAAACACCACATACTCTTAACCATCTCCGTGGAGATGTTGCCTGTGCAACGGCAAAGAGAATGACTGGGGTGGGCGGAGCCTAGGAGGGACTATATGGCCAGCTTTGCTGGGACTCTTTGCCATTTCCTGTTGGGGAAGAGATATTCCCACAAGTAAGGATGACGCCGTGGACGGGACACACCAATGTTGGAGAAATTGTATTCTCTATCTGAATCATGAAAGAAATATTTTGGGTTTAATGTCCCTTTAAGAAGTTAAAATAATTCTGCATGAACAAAAAATGAATTTTTATAAATACAATTGTTTAAATATATATTATTAAATATATATATATATATATATATAGATAGATAGATAGATAGATAGATAGATAGATAGATAGATAGATAGATATCAAAATAACAAGAGTATTGCATTGAGCAATGATACTTTTTTTATTGGACTAACTATACATTTATAAGTAGTGATGTTGCGAACCTAAAAATTTTGGGTTCGCGAACAGCGAACGCGAACTTCCCCAAAAGTTGGCGAACCGCCATTGACTTCAATGGGCAGGAGAATTTTTAAACCCACAGGGACTCTTTCTGGCCACAATAGTGATGGAAAAGTTGTTTCAAGGGGACTAACACCTGGACTGTGGCATGCCGGAGGGGGATCCATGGCAAAACTCCCATGGAAAATTACATAGTTGATGCAGAGTCTGGTTTTAAGCCATAAAGGGCATAAATCACCTAACATTCCTAAATTGTTTTTTTTTTTTAAATCTACACTACTGTTACACAAGATATGAGTGGTGGCACTGGGCAAGTGGGCACAGTATACGCTGTGAGCCGGACACACACGCTGGCAGGCAGGCAACTGCAATTAGATTAAACAGGAAAAAAAAAAAGCAGACTGATGTTCTAGCCCTAAAAAGGGCTTCTTGGGGTGCTGTCCTTACAGCAGAGATCAGATGAGTCCTTCAGGACTGAAGTGGACACTGAATACACTAGCCTAGCTATCAATTTCCCTATTAAATCAGCAGCAGCTACACTGTCCCTCCTCTCACTAAGAATGCAGCTTCCAAATGAATCTAAAATGGATGCTGTCCAGGAGGTAGGAGGGTCTGGGAGGGAGTGTCTGCTGCTGATTGCCTGGAATGTGTCTTCTGACTGTGAGGTACAGGGTCAAAGTATTACTCAATGATGACGAATAGGGAAGGATCGAACATCACATATGTTCGCCCGCCGCGGCGAACGCGAACATGCTATGTTCGCCGGGAACTATTCGCGACATCACTATGTATAAGTTGACAAGCTTTCGGAAGAGTTCCTTCCTTTATCAAGTCTGAAGCAATACTTGATAAAGGAAGGTACTCTTCCGAAAGCTTGTCAACTTATAAATGTATATCTAGTCCAATAAAAAAAAGTATCATTGCTCAATGCAATACTCTTGTTATTTTGATATCTAAATCTCTGGACTAACACGGCTACTCCAATCAACGTATATATATATATACTAGTTGTATTAAAAGTAAACAAATTACACTGCCAGATGTGGATGTTGGTGTGATTGTATATTATCACCCTTTTGGATGGAGCAAATTATTTACTTTTCTCCAACATTGGTGTGTCCGGTCCACGGCGTCATCCTTACTTGTGGGATATTCTCTTCCCCAACAGGAAATGGCAAAGAGTCCCAGCAAAGCTGGCCATATAGTCCCTCCTAGGCTCCGCCCACCCCAGTCATTATCTTTGCCGTTGCACAGGCAACATCTCCACGGAGATGGTTAAGAGTTTTTTGGTGTTTAAATGTAGTTTTTATTCTTCTATCAAGTGTTTGTTATTTTAAAATAGTGCTGGTATGTACTATTTACTCTGAAACAGAAAAGGATGAAGATTTCTGTTTGTGAGAGGAAGATGATTTTAGCAGACAGTAACTAAAATCGATTGCTGTTTCCACATAGGACTGTTGAGATGAAGTAACTTCAGTTGGGGGAAACAGTTAGCAGACTTTTCTGCTTAAGGTATGACTAGCCATATTTCTAACAAGACCATGTAATGCTGGAAGGCTGTCATTCCCCCTCATGGGGACCGGTAAGCCATTTTCTTAGTCTAACAAACAGAATAAAGGGCTTATTATGGGCTAAAAAACTGGTAGACATTTTTATGGGCTAAATCGATTGCTTTATTTGGGCATTTTATTCAGATTTAGGCTGACAATTTGCATTTATAAACTTGGGGAACGTTTATTAAACGGCAGGCACTGTGTTAGACACCTTTTCCAGTCAGGGGGCCTTCCTAGTTATAGACTGAGCCTCATTTTTGCGCCATTACTGCGCAGTTGTTTTTTGAGAGCAGGGCATGCAGATGCATGTGTGAGGATCTAAAAATTGCTGGAAAAGCTTCTAGAAGGCGTCAATTGGTATCGTATTCCCCTCTGGGCTTGGTTGGGTCTCAGCAAAGACTATAGCTGGGACTGTATAGGGGTTAAATTTATAAACGGATCCGGTTCCGTTATTTTAAGGGTTAAAGCTCTGAAATTTGGTGTGCAATACTATTAATGCTTTAAGACACTGTGGTGAAATTTTGGTAATTTTTGAACAATTCCTTCATACTTTTTCACATATTCAGTAATAAAGTGTTTTCTGTTTAAAATTTAAAGAGACAGTAACGGTTTTGTTTTAAAACGTTTTTTGTGCTTTGTTGACAAGTTTAAGCCTGTTTAACATGTCTGTGCCTTCAGATAAGCTATGTTCTATATGTATGAAAGCCAATGTGTCTCCCCATTTAAATTTATGTGATAATTGTGCAATAGCGTCCAAACAAAGTAAGGACAGTACTGCCACAGATAATGAAATTGCCCAAGATGATTCCTCAGATGAGGGGAGTAAACATGATACTACATCATCTCCTACTGTGTCTACACCAGTTTTGCCCACGCAGGAGGCCCCTAGTACATCTAGTGCGCCAATGCTTATTACCATGCAACAATTAACGGCTGTAATGGATAACTCCATAGCAAATATTTTATCCAAAATGCCTACTTATCAGAGAAAGCGCGATTGCTCTGTTTTAAACACTGAAGAGCAAGAGGGCGCTGATGATAATTGTTCTGTCATACCCTCACACCAATCTGAAGGGGCCATGAGGGAGGTTTTGTCAGATGGAGAAATCTCAGATTCAGGAAAAATTTCTCATCAAGCTGAACCTGATGTTGTGACATTTAAATTTAAATTAGAACATCTCCGCGCACTACTTAAGGAGATGTTATCTACTCTGGATGATTGTGACAACTTGGTCATTCCAGAGAAATTATGCAAGATGGACAAGTTCCTAGAGGTTCCGGTGCACCCGACGCTTTTCCTATACCCAAGTGGGTGGCGGACATAGTAAATAAGGAGTAAGAAAAGCCCGGCATACCTTTTGTTCCCCCCCCTATATTTAAGAAATTATTTCCTATGGTCGACCCCATAAAGGACTTATGGCAGACAGTCCCTAAGGTCGAGGGGGCAGTTTCTACTCTAAACAAACGCACTACTATTCCTATCGAAGATAGTTGTGCTTTCAAAGATCCTATGGATAAAAAATTGGAAGGTTTGCTTAAAAAGATTTTTGTACAGCAAGGTTACCTTCTACAACCAATTTCGTGCATTGTTCCTGTCACTACAGCAGCGTGGTTCTGGTTCGAGGAACTAGAAAAGTCGCTCAGTAGAGAGACTCCATATGAGGAGGTTATGGACAGAGTTCACGCACTTAAATTGGCTAACACTTTTATTTTAGATGCCGCTTTGCAATTAGCTAGATTAGCGGCGAAAAATTCAGGGTTTGCTATCGTGGCGCGCAGAGCGCTTAGGCTAAAGTCTTGGTCAGCGGATGTGTCATCCAAGACAAAATTGCTTAACATCCCTTTCAAAGGTAAAACTCTATTTGGACCAGAATTGAAGAGATTATTTCAGACATCACTGGGGGAAAGGGCCACGCCCTTCCACAAGATAGGTCTTTTAAGGCTAAAAATAAGTCTAATTTTCGTCCCTTTCGCAATTTCAGGAACGGACCGGCCTCTAATTCTGCATCCTCTAAGCAAGAGGGTAATGCCTCACAACCCAAACCAGCCTGGAAACCGATGCAAGGCTGGAACAAGGGTAAGCAGGCCAAGAAGCCTGCCACTGCTAACAAAACAGCATGAAGGAGTAGCCCCCGATCCGGGACCGGATCTAGTGGGGGGCAGACTCTCTCTCTTTGCTCAGGCTTGGGCAAGAGATGTTCAGGATCCCTGGGCGCTAGAAATAGTTTCTCAAGGTTATCTCCTGGAATTCAAGGAACTACCCCCAAGGGGAAGGTTCCACATGTCTCACTTATCCTCAAACCAAATAAAGAGACAGGCATTCTTACATTGTGTAGAAGACCTGTTAAAAATGGGAGTGATACACCCAGTTCCAATAAAGGAACAAGGAATGGGATTTTATTCCAATCTGTTCGTAGTTCCCAAAAAAGAGGGAACTTTCAGACCAATTTTGGATTTGAAGATCCTAAACAAATTTCTCAGGGTACCATCGTTCAAGATGGAAACCATTCGAACGATTCTACCCACTATCCAGGAAAGTCAATTTATGACTACCGTGGATCTAAAGGATGCGTACCTACATATTCCTATCCAAAAAGAACATCATCAGTTCCTAAGGTTCGCTTTTCTGGACAAGCATTACCAGTTTGTCGCCCTCCCATTCGGGTTGGCCACTGCTCCAAGGATTTTCACAAAGGTGCTAGGGTCCCTTCTAGCGGTTCTAAGACCGAGGGGCATTGCAGTAGTACCTTACTTGGACGACATTCTAATACAAGCGTCGTCCCTGTCAAAAGCAAAGGCTCATACGGACATCGTTCTAGCCTTTCTCAGATCACACGGATGGAAGGTGAACATAGAAAAAAGTTCTCTGTCTCCGTCGACAAGAGTTCCCTTCTTGGGAACAATAATAGATTCCTTAGAAATGAGGATTTTTCTGACGGAGGTCAGAAAATCAAAACTTCTAAGCTCTTGTCAAGTGCTTCATTCTGTTCCTCGTCCTTCCATAGCGCAGTGCATGGAAGTAGTAGGGTTGATGGTTGCAACAATGGACATAGTTCCTTTTGCACGAATTCATCTAAGACCATTACAACTGTGCATGCTCAAACAGTGGAATGGGGATTATACAGACTTGTCTCCAATGATTCAAGTAGATCAAAAGACCAGAGATTCACTCCGTTGGTGGCTGACCCTGGACCATCTGTCCCAGGGAATGAGCTTCCGCAGACCAGAGTGGTTCATTGTCATGACCGACGCCAGTCTAGTGGGCTGGGGCGCGGTCTGGGAATCCCTGAAAGCTCAGGGTCTATGGTCTCGGGAAGAGTCTCTTCTCCCGATAAACATTCTGGAACTGAGAGCGATATTCAATGCTCTCAGGGCTTGGCCTCAACTAGCTAAGGCCAGATTCATAAGGTTCCAATCAGACAACATGACGACCGTTGCATATATCAACCATCAGGGGGGAACAAGGAGTTCCCTGGCGATGAAAGAAGTGACCAAAATAATTCAATGGGCGGAGGATCACTCCTGCCACCTGTCTGCGATCCACATCCCAGGAGTGGAAAACTGGGAGGCGGATTTTCTGAGTCGTCAGACATTCCATCCGGGGGAGTGGGAACTCCATCCGGATATCTTTGCCCAAATAACTCAATTATGGGGCATTCCAGACATGGATCTGATGGCGTCTCGTCAGAACTTCAAGGTTCCTTGCTACGGGTCCAGATCCAGGGATCCCAAGGCGACTCTAGTAGATGCACTAGTAGCACCTTGGACCTTCAACCTAGCTTATGTATTTCCACCGTTTCCTCTCATTCCCAGGCTGGTAGCCAGGATCAATCAGGAGAGGACATCGGTGATCTTGATAGCTCCTGCGTGGCCACGCAGGACTTGGTATGCAGACCTGGTGAATATGTCATCGGCTCCACCATGGAAGCTACCTTTGAGACAGGACCTTCTTGTTCAGGGTCCATTCGAACATCCAAATCTGGTCTCCCTCCAACTGACGGCTTGGAGATTGATCGCTTGATTCTATCGAAGCGTGGGTTTTCAGATTCTGTGATAGATACTCTGGTTCAGGCCAGAAAACCGGTAACTAGAAAAATTTACCAGAAAATATGGAAAAAATATATCTGTTGGTGTGAATCCAAAGGATTCCCATGGAATAAGATAAAAATTTCTAAGATTCTCTCCTTTCTACAAGAAGGTTTGGAGAAAGGATTATCTGCAAGTTCTCTAAAGGGACAGATCTCTGCTTTATCTGTCTTACTACACAAAAGACTGGCAGCTGTGCCAGATGTTCAAGCATTTGTTCAAGCTCTGGTTAGGATCAAGCCTGTTTACAGACCTTTGACTCCTCCCTGGAGTTTAAATCTAGTTCTTTCAGTTCTTCAAGGGGTTCCGTTTGAACCTTTACATTCCATAGATATTAAGTTACTATCTTGGAAAGTTTTGTTTTTGGTTGCAATTTCTTCTGCTAGAAGAGTTTCAGAGTTATCTGCTCTGCAGTGTTCTCCGCCCTATCTGGTGTTCCATGCAGATAAGGTGGTTTTGCGTACTAAGCCTGGTTTTCTTCCTAAGGTTGTTTCTAACAAAAATATTAACCAGGAGATAGTTGTACCTTCTTTGTGTCCGAATCCAGTTTCAAAGAAGGAACGTTTGTTACACAATTTGGACGTAGTCCGTGCTCTAAAATTCTATTTAGAGGCTACAAAAGATTTCAGACAAACATCTTCCTTGTTTGTTGTTTATTCTGGTAAAAGGAGAGGTCAAAAAGCGACTTCTACCTCTCTTTCCTTTTGGCTTAAAAGCATCATCCGATTGGCTTATGAGACTGCCGGACGGCAGCCTCCTGAAAGAATCACAGCTCACTCCACTAGGGCTGTAGCTTCCACATGGGCCTTCAAGAACGAGGCTTCTGTTGACCAGATATGTAAGGCAGCGACTTGGTCTTCACTGCACACTTTTGCCAAATTTTACAAATTTGATACTTTTGCTTCTTCGGAGGCTATTTTTGGGAGAAAGGTTTTGCAAGCTGTGGTGCCTTCCGTTTAGGTAACCTGATTTGCTCCCTCCCTTCATCCGTGTCCTAAAGCTTTGGTATTGGTTCCCACAAGTAAGGATGACGCCGTGGACCGGACACACCAATGTTGGAGAAAACAGAATTTATGCTTACCTGATAAATTACTTTCTCCAACGGTGTGTCCGGTCCACGGCCCGCCCTGGTTTTTTAATCAGGTCTGATGAATTATTTTCTCTAACTACAGTCACCACGGTACCATATGGTTTCTCCTATATATATTTCCTCCTGTCCGTCGGTCGAATGACTGGGGTGGGCGGAGCCTAGGAGGGACTATATGGCCAGCTTTGCTGGGACTCTTTGCCATTTCCTGTTGGGGAAGAGAATATCCCACAAGTAAGGATGACGCCGTGGACCGGACACACCGTTGGAGAAAGTAATTTATCAGGTAAGCATAAATTCTGTTTTTGGACTATACCATTCCATTTAAACCCTCTCATGACAAAAAATCTATACCACTGTGAGGTAAACCTCAAGATTACAGCCTCCAAATTCTGGTCAATATATGTTGTTCCTGGAAGTTTCCATCTATTAAAGGGACAGTAAACTCTAAAAATGTTATTGTTTAAAAAGATAGATAGTCCCTTTATTACACATTCCCCAATTTTGTACAGCCTACATGGTTACATTAATTTACTATTAATGGGTAGTAAAGGCATTATCTATCTTTTTAAACAATAACAATTTTGGTGTTGACTGTCCCTTTAAGGAGTGCAAATTACAAATCCACACATCCTTCACTATAGAGAAGTTATATTTTCAATTAGCCTGTCAAATGGAGTTGTATTTATCAAAAGCCAATTTACTGAAAGCTCTAGATTGAGTTTGAAGTATGTATTCTTTATCAATGCAGAGTATTATATGGATCTGTAGCTCTTACGCCCATCTTTTATATGAAAATGTCCTTTATACAGAATAATCGTTGGCATAAAGTGTTAATACCATCTTTCAGAATGTGCCTATATATGTGTGTGTGCTTTTGTTTGTTATGTTTCTTACACATTTTTTAATTTTCCCTTTTTTTTGTATAGTTTTATTATGTTTCATGTTCTTTGTTTTTTATTATCTCATTAATGCAAGTGGGTTTGTTGTCTATGAGTTTTTCTTGTAACAAATTTCAGGCTCTGTTAGTTCACTTGTCTACCTCTACAAACATTTTACTTGTATTAACTGACTTACATGTTCTTATTATGTACAGAATTATTTTTTAAACCTTGTTTAATCTTTAATGAAACTGTTAAAAACTAACAAACAATCTGGATGAAGCATAAAGCTAAAGTAAAAATAGTCCACACAAAGCCCATCGGTCAGTCTGGAGACAAGCAGAGAGTTTGCCAGAGATGAAGGCCTTTAGAATCCAAGAAGCAAGTTAAAGGGACAGTGTTCTCCAGAACTGTTATTGTTTAAAAAGATAGGTAATCCTAGTTTTGCACAACCAACATGATTATATTAATATACTTTTTACCTCTGTGATTACTTTGCATTTAAGCCTCTGTGTTCTGAAACATTGAAAATACCCTTTTAGTTTGAAACACATTGTGGACCTTTTTGTCAGTAAACTCTTGTGTGGTGGCTCTTAGAGTTGATCTGTCACTATTTTTGTGTGGTTTGTATTGTCCAGATGGGCTGTATTTTTCTGAAGGGTCTCCCATATTATATAGGTATATTAATCAAACAGAAATATAATCTGATGTGTTGTCAGCAGATATGGGATTGATTTCTCATCACAAACAGGTAAACTAAAAATATGTGTCCCCTCATTTTTTATGGTGACTGGGGAGTGGAGTCTTGGAGGATCAAGGGGCAACTAAGACTTCACCGGGCATTCTACAGACAGGGTGAGATAGGTCTATGAATGGGGTTGGGTGATGCATGGACCCTGGGTGGGCATCTCTTGATGGGATGTAGGTGAAAATGGAAAAACATAGGCAACAGAAAGTGAATAAGAAAAGGGTTCTCATACCCAGAGTATCCTGTAAAATGTGGGACATTTGGGAGTTCTGCAAATAGAGATGAGTTTCACGTGACCATTTCTAGTCTGCAAATGTGAAATGAACATGTTAAACAGACAATATCATTACCAGTGGCGGCTTGTGGGTTATTAAAATGGGGGTTCACAATATATAAATCTCTCTCTCTCTCTCTCTCTCTCTCTCTCTCTCTCTCTCTCTCTCTCTCTCTCTCTCTCTCTGTCTCTCTCTCTCTCTCTCTCTCTCTATATATATATATATATATATATATATATATAACACTGAAAAAGTCCAGCACTCACTTACAAGCTCTCAGCTAAGATTTAAAGCAAAAATGGAAGGGTTAGTTACTGCATTTGGCCAAATGAGACAAGCCCAGTACCACGTCAAGGTCCCTTCCAAAAACCTGGGACCTTAAAACAGCAACACAACAAGTGAAGGGTGTACAGGCTTTTGTAATCACCCCAGACATATACAAAACACGGAAGGGAACTGCACTCTCAGACCGAACTAGGTACACATCCCATGACCCCGCAACATGCTCAACCCTGGGTGCTCACTGGCACTCACAGGAAGCTGTGCTGTCCCTAGAGTCACAGGCAGTTAACCCCATACCCGGTCCGGTCTGAGAGGGCAGTCCCCTTCTGTGTTTTTTATCTATATATATTTTTATATATATTCTGCAAAAAGGCTGCCTGCCTTTAGGTCTGTTGTCTTTTTAAAATAACTTTTTTTTTCTTTTTTTTTTAACTGAGAAGCAGTTAGAACAACAACAAGCTCCTTTCAGCAGATATTACCCACAGCACCATCCACCAATGAGTAAAATTAGTCTGCTCTGGTCTCTGCAATCCTCACTCTGACTCTGTTAACAAAATCAATTGAAATGAGTAAAATAAATAATAGTTTGGTTTTACAATTAAAATTTATAATTAACAGAATTGCAGCCACAGCCGTCAACAGTCAACTATTAGTCTGCTCTGTCTACTCAGTGCTCCCTCTGACTGCAGTGCAATATCTATCAGTCTCGAGTCTCCACTATTCATTTCTCTCAGTCAGACGTCTGCTAACAAAATGAGCTCCACTTAGCTCAAACGTCTAGACCGCACTGAGTTTTCATGCAGATGAGGGGGAGGAGCCTAGTCAACCGTCGGCACATGACCGGAGTCTATGACGTCTGCATCTCACTCGCACAGGCTGGACTGTGCGATTAGGGATGTATAGAGTTTAGAGCGGCACCTGCAGGCTGTTTTAAATAAAGTGCAGAGTTATGCCAGTCATCTAGACACGTACGGTTTATAAAACAAAAAAAAAACATTTTTATTTTTTTTTAAACACAGTCTGGCTTGCTTTTTTGGTGAGTAATTAAATATAATTTTTCCAATAGGGGGGCTATTGGAAAAATTATATTTTATTCAGCCAAAAAAATGTTTCTTCCTTTTGTCTCTGTGGTTCACGTGCGCCTGTGCGCCTATAGAGGAGCATCCACTGTTATGAACTTTAATTAATTGACACTTTACTGCATTCTCTGTATTCATCTCTTCTGGAAGTCAAGAAATGGCCACTTTGAACAGAATATTACCAAGAAAGGATGCTCAACACACTAGATATATGTGTTTGATCTTTTAAACACTAAATACATATACATTATATCTTATTTCTGCCCATAGAGCACTTTACTTTGCTATACTAATATATAACAATAAACAATGTTTCAGGACACCAGGGGCAAGATTACATATGCAATGCAAGCTTCAGAGCAACTGCTGAAACCCGCGTCGCCCGTAATTTCCCCTCACACATCGGGGAATCACATAAACCCTGCCGGCAGTTCATAAAGGGCTGTAAGTCGGATAAACTAGCGATGTCCAGAAATGTGCGTAAATACACATTTCTGGAGTCACCAGTGACCTACGGCACGTTAGAAACTGCCGGCACCTAAGAAAAAAAAAAAAGCTGTTTAATTTAGGGCAATGACCTACAAAAAGCCCTTTTAAGGGCTATTGGTAGTTTAGTATTAGATAAGGTGGTGTTTTTATTTTGGGGGGGCTTTTTTATTTTCACAAGGATTAGTCTTATTTTTTTATTTTTGATAATTTGGTTTATTATTTTCTGTAATGTTAGACTTTTACATTTTTTGTAATTTTAGATTATTTTAATTTAATTTTAGGTTTTTGTTTTTTTAAGTACTGTTTTTTAATTGTAATTTAGTATTTTATTATTTTATGTAATTTGGCGTTAATTTAGGGGGTTAGGGGGCTTAGTAATTAAATTAGGTTTATTGCGATGTGGGGTTTTGGTCGTTTAGGGGTTAATAATTTTATTAGGTAGATTGTGATGTGGGTGAATGGAGGATAAGGGGTTAATACATTTATTAGGTTTATTGTGATGTGGGTGAATGGCGGATTAGGGGTTAATACATTTATTAGGTTTATTGCTATGTGGGTGAATGGCGGATTAGGGGTTAAAACATTTATTAGTTTTATAGCGATGTGGGTTAATAACGGATTAGGGGTTAATAGTTTTACTAGTTATTGCGGTGGGGGTTGGCGGTTGACAGGTAGATAGATATAGCGCATGTGTTAGTTAATATTTCCAGCCAGTTACGGGAGTTACGGTGCTCATTTTCAGTGCAAGGCTTGCTGCACCTGCCTATGTGTGGCAAGGTGAAAATGGAGTAAAATTTCTCTGTTTTCGCTGCGTAAGTCATTACGCTGAATATGTGATACCGATTTTTTAGTGTCAGGTTTTTTTATTTTGTGGGGTTTGGTGCTTTACTGTTAGAGGGGGGACTTAGTATTTTTTATTTTTTAATTTTTTTTTTAAAGATTTTTTATTGAAGTTTAAAAAAAAAAAAAAAACCATAAAGAATACAAAATGCAACATTTGCCCAATCATAAAATTAACGTTAGAGTACAACACAGAAATTGTGACACCCATTATATCTGTTAGGCTAGTAGAGGAGTAACTGAACTATATATCAAGTTAAGTCATACATTTTTAGGGCTCACAGAAATAAACATAACCATAATAATACAATAAGGCCAGCCTTAACCTGTAGAAACCTATGTTGTGTCTAGGGAGGTGTCAGATATATGCTTGGGCGAACTGAAATGAAACTTCATTTTATATTTTAATAATTGTAATCTGGTCTCCACATCTCTAGGATGAATAAGATGAGAATTTCTGCGATGATGTGGGGAGTTAGCTTTTAGGATGACCATAAGTAGGTCGTAGAGCACTGGAAGGAAGAGGGATTACAGTGGGCAAGAGCCCCTCGAGTTGTGGGAGGGGGGAGAGAAGGGGGAGGAGAAAGCAGGGGGGGCGGAGCCCACTTTGGTAAGGAGGAGCAAACAGGTACCCATCGTGAGCTCATGTAATTCAATTAAATATGTCTGTTCATCAACTTGATAAGTGGATAAGCGATTGACATAAAATAAAAATTACAGATTAAATAAGTTTTCCATAAAGTGAAGTAAATATGCTATAAGGCTAAGTCCTGCATTCTATAAAACAGGGATGGCATCATAAAACTCAAGTCAGAAAACATCTTATAATGAAAGCTGTTACATTTGTATTGAATTAGGGCTATCTAAGAGTGAGGCTGCATAAATATGGAGCTTTTTACTTATACATCTATATATAAGATAATAGCTATCTCTAAGTCTACTCTCTTCAAAACCTATACAAATACAGAACTGAGCCCATCACAGATAGATATAAAGGTCACACTTGGGAACATATAAATAGTAGCATAGATTCATGATAGGAAGGGAGCAGAGGGGAAACTTTAGCAATCCTTACAGTATTGGTTTCATGAAAGAGTATCATATGCCCTGGGATTTAACTGATTGATATAGTTGGGAGATGTGGGGATGTGACACTAGACTGTATTTCTGGTATAAGTTTACCCATATAATGTTGCTCTACTACGTTTCCAGAGGGTCCATGTAGAAAGAAGGGGTACATCAGACAAGTAAGAATAATCTAGTGCTGTTTGACAATTTTATGTATGACCCAAAACAGACTATTGTGGCTGATTTATCTAGTGCCTGCGAGGGTTGATTAGCAAAATCTAAGACAATGATACAGCTAGTACAAGGTGAGGCTTTCTAAAGTTGCATGAGGTGTAAAGAGGGTACCCCTACAGTATGAGAAACGTAAATATTGTAAGCAGTTAAACCATTATCAAAAAGCCACAGAACATAGAACAT
Organism: Bombina bombina; assembly: GCF_027579735.1. NCBI lineage: Eukaryota > Metazoa > Chordata > Amphibia > Anura > Bombinatoridae > Bombina > Bombina bombina. The sequence continues at coordinate 1,184,327,722 of NC_069499.1, forward strand.
TTTTAGCTAAAGGATTATAGACAGAAAACACTAGTTTAAATGACTGATATGCAGAACTGGGAGATAAGTTCAGTGCCAGGCAAGATGGGGCCTCTCTGCATATATGAGTGTTGTTAGCCTATCCCAATCCGTGTCAGCACCTGTATACTTCGCGTAGCAGAAATCTGAGCCTGAAGAAGATGTCTGTCTCTAGAGGGTGCCTGAAGAACAAAATTCCGGACTCGGTGTAGATAGATCAGATAGCGGACAGTAGGTAAGTAAAGGCTCTGAAAAGCAGTGAGATCACGCAAGCCCCGGTTTGATTTGTCCCTGTGCCATGGCAGCTTGCGGTGTGGTAAGTACACAGGCTCATTGCTCACATCACTAGGCCGCGTCTTAAGCCCATAATGGAAGCCTGCTGCTTGATCCAAATGCCGTTCTCTCCCCTCAATATCGGTCTCCTCGTTAAGAAGAGGTGGGTGCGTAGCTGTTGAGCCCCAGACGTCGGAAGGATCATCCTCATTGATGGTAGACAGAGTTAAGTTTACCTCAACTTCCACCTCGGCCGGCCGCTCCAAGGCGGGAGTCAGGCAAGTAGCGGAGGAATCACATGAAACTGTAGACTGTCGGGGGAGAACAATAAGGTTCGGGTTAGTCGCATCAGCCATCAAGTCCTGTTTGTATATAACCCCAGTCCAAGGGTGAGAGAAGTTATTATCTCCCTCTGTTATATCAGGGATTGTCTCCAACTTTAGCGTTATGCACTGGGATAGAATGCTGAACTGCGTATCCATGCGGCACCCCAGCATGGTTAAGGCTTCAATGATCTTAGAATCCATCATCCTGAGTTAATATGAGATCGGGTCAATCTCCAAAGTGTGAATTGTTATGTCTATGAAAAGGACGGGTGTCTCCTTTGTTGGAGTAGTATTTTAGGGTGATTTAGTAGTTTTTGAAGATTGTTAAAGCAGTAGCTCCCAAAACCTGCGTCTGCTCAGATCGATAGTTGGCTCCGCCCCCGACTTAGTAATTTTTAATGCAAAAGAGCTGTTTAACTTAGGGCAATGCCCTACAAAAAGCCCTTTTAAGGGCTATTGGTAGTTTAGTATTAGATTGGGGGGGTTATTTTTTTGGGGGGGGCTTTTTTATTTTCATATGGATTAGGTTTAATTTTTTTTATTTTTGATAATTTGGTTTATTATTTTCTGTAATGTTAGACTTTTAAATTTTTTGTAATTTTAGTTTATTTTAATTTAATTTTAGGTTTTTGTTTTTTGAGTACTGTAAGGATTTTTTATTTTAATTGTTATTTAGTATTTTATTATTTTATGTAATTTGGGGTTAATTTAGGGGGTGTTAGGTTAGGGGGCTTAGTAATTAAATTAGGTTTATTGCAATGTGGGGGTTTGGTCGTTTAGAGGTTAATAATTTTATTAGGTAGATTGCGATGTGGGTGAATAGTGGAATAGGGGTTAATACATTTATTAGGTTTATTGCGATGTGGGTGAATGGCAGATTAGGGGTTAATACATTGTCAGTATATTTATAAAAATCTTAGCAGTGCTATCCAAATAATATATATAAGTTTATGGCAGGGTTATTAACACAATACAAAGAAATAGAAACCCTTATCAACCATGCACCTACTAGACCATACAATTAATATAAATATCTGAATTCTTTTATTTAGTTAATATCCATAAACATATTGAACTATATTTGCAGTAAAAGGAAACTAAATAAAAGTTTATATGCGTTAAAACCAACTCTTAAGATATGCTATCCTTCTTACAAAACCCAGAAAAATATACCTTCACAATTCAGCCTTTTATTTATTTAACACAATGGGACTAAAAACCTTTAACATCCAAGCAATACAATTCTAAACAGTGTTTATAAAACAATAGGATAATATATATATATTCTGCTATTTAACTGCAATTTATCCCAATACAAAATTAACTGACAATATCAGAACTTGCATAGATGAGTTACTTGGTCAATCAGACGCAGATTTAAACAATATATATATAGGCTGTGAAATGCTAACTAAAACACACTGTTTCTTTAAATCTATTAAATACAAATTGACTATGCATATAACTTATCTTACAAAACCTTGAATACGTTACCAAAGTAAAAGCAGTCGATATCCGATTATTCCTTGGTAGGAATTATTTTACCTCAGATCACCAATAAGTGTATATCGCAATCAATGAGAAGAAGGTAGATCAGCTTGTTTAGAATGAGTGTATTTTGGATGCCCAGCAATGTATCATTCAAGTCAGCAAAATCTGTCCCTTTCTCTCCATTGCATTCACTTTTTATTTGGTTTTCCCATCACTGGTAAATTGTGGGTGGCCCTGCGGGAGCTGACCTTCCCATTGGTTATCTGGGAAGTCTAAATCGGATTGGCCCTTGGAAATTTCATTTTTAACAACCAGAGAGAACCTTCTGGCTGTAGTTCTCGCAACATAACACCAGGTGGCAGCAGACGTACAAACAAACAAATACAACAAGACCATCTCTAACATTTTTAAGCAAGTTAAAAAAAAAATTTCTTTCATAAAATGGTTATTTAATCAGATCACACTCTCTGCATTAATCATATATAACCCCAATTACAGATGGTTAATATTAGGTTATTTTTTCTGATTATTCTGATACCAAATATGTTATATTATTAATATTTTATTTTATTTAGGTAATTTAATACTGCTAATTATTAGTTTAAAATGCATTACAATGTTATCGGTATCCTGGCATTTATATGTGAATAATAGCTTATTTTTAATTCAGTATTGTACTGTATTCCAAGTGAATCCTGTCTATGTAGATCTGAAATAAAAATAAATGTTAATAATCACTTCTCTTCAGGTCCATAAACATCTATTCATGTTCTTAAACACACAGAGGCTAAGATATTCATGCTTTCAAAACACACACATATATATACACACATATATATATATATATATATATATATATATATATATATATATATATATATATATATATATACATATACATCTCATATCCATTAAAATATATACAGTTGTTTTGAAATCATAATGTAAGTCATGGGCCTTCACTGTATTATCCTAACATTCTAACTTTTCAGTAACTTCAGTTGCCAGACTTTTTGTCTCATACTCACCACATGGGGTCAATCCACGAGTAGTTGTAAAAGTCTTAATGCAGCATATTTCCTGTTTAGCTAGTAGTGCAGATGTGTATTTGATGTTTAAGGATGATTAACACCTATGTGTATAAAAGCGGTTTCTCTATGATTTTGATCAGTTCCAAGATGGGTATTTCAGACATTTCGTCTCCATATATTTTGTGTGGTGTTACCTATCTGACAATCTATCCTCTTAATTTGCCTTTTATGACTCATCCTGTTCTCTTTCAAAATTACTTCCCCCAACATTCCTCTGAGTGACTGTTCTGAAATTTGGCAGGCCAAATGTTCCATTGTCTCCCCCTGTGTGTTCAGCATAATTTTACATAATGAATGTGGGAGATCTCTTAGGAACAAACCTTTGTCTACAGACCATGTTCATATCCACAGATCTATTAAATAAAGACAAATATACCTCTATATATTATTTAATAATATTTCAAATACCTTGACATAAATCCCCCTTTCCAATTCAAAAATATGTAGGACACATGTATTTGAATTGGATCAAAGTTAGTGGTATTTGGTGAGGATGTTGACCGTACACATCATGGACAGTCTTCTATGTAGATAGTCTGTCAATTTTCGAGCCTTCATGTTCATCAGCTGGTCATCTTTAAACTACAGTATGTCTTTAGTTCATTTGGGGATATGACACTTCATTCTCCCTCTATGACTTGTAGTTGGGATCTGGGATGACACGCTCGCAATTGATTGATATGGACCCATTTATCTATGAAACTTTCATTTTTGGGGATCCGTATTTTATAGGCCACTGGAGATATTTTGTCAGTAATGACGAAAGGACCTTTCCATGAGGGAAGAAATTTCTTCTCCCTAACCTGATCTCTTCCAAAGTTATAAAGATAAACTTTATCATTTATTTCATATTCCTTTTTGGATGTTTTGAGATCATAATAGGTTTTAGTGGCAGTTGCGGCTCTTTCTAAATTCCTTTGAGCAAATGCAAAGGCATATTGCAGGTGCTTTCTTAAGTTTTCCACATATTGATGTGTATTGGCAGCATTTATCAAGTTTTGGTCTGATGTACGGTACAGCAGATGCTGAGGTAGAACCATTCTTCTACCAGTCATCAGTTCAAAAGGTGACATCTTGGTAGCACTACTTGGAGTTGCTCTTAATGCCATTAAGACTAGAGGTAGTTTTACATCCCAGTCTTTACCTGTTTCACTCACAAACATTTTGAGGATTTTAACAATGGACTGGTTGTAACGCTCTACACCACCACTTGAGGCAGCTCTATAAGCAATATGGAGCTTTCTTTTAACCCCTAGTATTTTCCACATTTTTGTCATCACTTCGCTAGTGAAGTGGGTCCCCCGATCTGACTCGATTCTTTGGGGCAGACCAAATCTGGAAAATATATGGTTGATGAGCAATGCTGCACATGTTTCAGCACTATTGTTAGGTGCACTAATGCACTCTACCCATTTAGTGAACAGGCATGTCACTGTTAACATGTACTTGTTACCTCTTGATGACCTTGTTACCGGACCAATAAAATCAATTTGTATATCTGACCATGGCATTACCATCCCCCTTTTCTGCAATGGCGCTCTATGTGTTGGTGCAGTGGGTTGGAACTGTGGGCAGATTAAACACCCTTGACAGTAGGTTTGAACATCTTTCAACATGTGTGGCCAAAAAGCATAATCACGTAACATTTCATACGTGAGTTTGGCACCACGATGACCAGATGTGGGAGCATCATGGGCATGTTGAAGCATTAGACCTCTGAACTTGGTGGGTACTATCCACTGCTGGATGCCAGTTTTGGAGGTTCTAATTAACAAACCATCCTGTAATTTGAATTGTGATTTAGATTTTATTAAGATTCTCAGATCTTCTTTGCCAATACAATCATCTTTTGAGATGGGGTTGCTTTCAGGATCTTCTATGTGTTTATAGAAGATGCCTACAATGGGGTCTTCTTTTTGACTAGTGATCAGGTCCTCACTAGGAGAATCCTGACTCCATTGTACCAAGTTAGGCTCACTCTGTTGTTTTGCCTGGTTTCTGGTAATGGCTTCTACCTGAATTGCACCCATTAAGTGGTCAATATTAAGGAGTTCTCCAGTTATGGCTCCTTGTTTGGCTAATGAATCCGCAAGGTCATTGCCTTCCTTATCAGGACCTAGAACTCTGGAATGACCCTTGGTCTTTTTCCAGTGTATGGTTAAATCATTGGATACTACCAGATTATCAATCTCGCAGAACAACTTGCCATGCTTGACTGGTTTGTTATTGCTTTTCTGCATGCCATTTCTTTTCCAAGTTGGCAGGTATTCAACAAAACTGTCACGCACATAATTTGAGTCAGTTATGATCACAAATTCATGAATACCATGTTCAATAGCCATTTCAATGGTTTTGAAAACAGCAGTTAGTTCTGCAACTTGACTGGATCTTGGCCCAATGTTGAAACCTACAGATATATTTGGGAATCCATTTGCCCCCGTTATACCAATGCCAGCGACTAATCTGCGCTCATTATCAATGGTGGCATGGTAAGAACAACCATCAACATATACCCAAGGTAATGTTTGACAATGGTCCTCATTGTACATTTTATATGGGGAAAGCAATTGTTCCTCCAGAAAATCATCTTCTGATAATTCTTCCCCAGGATCTCTAGCAGTACAGTCGTGGAGCTCAGCAAGCCCCTGTGCGACTGGGTTCTTTTTATTCTGCTTGTAGCGAATTTCTAATGGCCAGCCTTGCAAGGAAAGAGTCCACGCTGTTATGCGGCTATTTGACAAATTCCCATCTCTTATTCTCTCACTTTGCAAATATAGTAAAGGCTGGTGGGCCGTTTCTACAATAATTTTCTCGCCTTGTATATAGCTGCGGAAATTTTGTAGAGCCCATACAGTAGATAAGAGGGCTTTTTCGCAATCGTTAAATTTTATTTCTACTGGGGATAGATTTTTACTCGCATAAGCAATGGCTTTGTTCAAATTATCATGCTTTTGGTATAAAACAGCACTCATGCTTATATCTGTGTAACCTGTCTCTAAGAAGAAAGGTTTACCACCTTCAGGGTACGCTAAGCAAGGTGCTTGAGTGAGTTTTCTCTTCAGCTCTCTGATGGCTGTCTCTTGAGACTCACTCCAGTGCCATTTCACATCTTTCTTTAGAAGAAGTAGTAGTGGTTTAGCTAATTCTGCATAATTATCAATGAATTTGCGAGAATAATTTGTCATACCCAGGAATGATCTCAATTCCTTTAAGTTAGTTGGGTTTTTAGAATTCACTATAGCTTCCACCTTTTTCTTTTGGGGATTTAATCCTTCAGAGGTAACTTCATGTCCCAAGAAGTTTACACGAGTGCGGCACCATTGAGCTTTTTGCAGGGATAATTTGAAACCTGCCCTTTTAAGTTGGCTGAGGACGTGTTTAAGCTCTGCGATGTGTTTTTCAAAGTCTGTGCTTTTGATTAAAACATCATCAACATAAGATAAGGTCCCCCTTTCCAGTGCGTCAGGCATAGCCTTATGCATGAATACAGCAAATTCATGTCCAGAATTTATGTATCCAAATGGGAGTCTCTGGAATGCATACTGAACCTTTTGGAAGGAGAATGCTAGCTTATATTGGTCCTCTTCATGTACCTTTATGGTCCAATATCCCTGTGCACAATCAATGGCAGTGAATATTTTGGATCCTTGCATTTGTGCTAGGCACTGGTCAATGTATGGTACAGGCCAGCCAGACATGTATACTCGTTTGTTTAGCTGTCTTAAGTCAGCACACAAACGCCATTGTCCATTGGGCTTAAGGACACCTAGAATAGGATTATTATAAGAGCTGTGCACCTGTCTGATAATACCTCTTTCTTCCAAATTCCTTATGATCTCTGCAAGAGAATCATATGAGGCTAAGGGAAGTCTGTATTGTTTGACAAATACAGGTGGCGCATTAGGATCTGTTTGTATTCTTGCAATGTGCAAGTCTGTAGTACCACAGTCATAAGAATCCTTAGCGAAAATATCCTTGTACTCCATCAGGAGTTCTCGCAGCTGTTGGCGTTCATCATCGCTAGAACAGCCATTGGCTAAGGATATTTGCTCTTTGACTATTTGCTGAAATCCTGGAAAGATTTCAGGCTGTCCTATTTCATAGGCTTCTTCCAACCTAGAGGTGAGATCCCCTTGATTATAATTTATATTGCTCCCATGACTCTGGGGATTGGGGTAATCTTGCTGTTTGATTGGCTGATCAAACACTAGAGAGGCTTCTTCAATTTTACAGATGCCTTCCTCTGAGCTGAAGGGATAAATGGACTGAACATTAAATAGACCCTCTGGTATAGATGCAAAGGATTGTTCTATTAATTGTTCTTCAGTTAGGTATCCTTCAGGTATTAGCCCAATTACATTATTCTGGAATCCAAAAGTGTAATAACTTGATTCCAGTGCATATCCTATGGTAGTTCCCTTGGATAAGGTTATATCCTGTGGGGTCATGTTATGTACAATAATATGTATTGGAATAGTTCCAATATTCACCATAGGAGTGTAGGTTACTGTAACACCCAGATTTTGTATTCTATGGGAGAGGCAAATCAGTGTCTCAGAAGTTTTTAATTTCTGACCTCTCTTTACCTGTAAGGGTAAAAGAAATTTATCAGCCCCAGCAGGAATTATAACATCGCTAGATACCTGCATATTCACAGCATATGGCAATTGCTGGTTTGATTTTAGGGCTGCATTTTCATCCTGAAATACTTCAGGGTCCCCCTTTAACCTGCTCCAAAGGCAAGAGTTAATCAAATCTATTTGTATGGCATATCTATGTAAGATATCATTGCCAATGTATATTTGATTATGGGGAGTATTTAAAACTAAAAACAGGTGCTTCACTGACTTATTTCCTATAGAGATAGATAATAAGCACTTAGCTGTGATGTTATAGCTTTCAGACCTGTTATCCAGGTTGTGGACACAGTGGTCTTGGGGAGAAAGATATTTAATCACTTTAGGTTCAGCTATTTGCGCTAATAAACCTTCGCTTATATAGCTAGCTTCCTGTTTTAAGTTTATTTTAGCATACTTGGTTTTACCAAGGTCATGTACTTGTATAGGGATAAATAGATCCTCTTTAACTCTCTCAATCCCTGTGAGGTATTGAGTGTGGCCTCCCCCCTTAGGGATTTTATGATCCCCCTTGTGGAGTGATATGGTTAATACATCGCTATCTAGGGAAATATTCGCTATCTTTCCAGGCGATATTTTAAAAGTATTACCATCAGAGCCACTAAAAGGAGTCTGATCATCTATTTGTAGAATAGTGATTTCAGGTGTAGAGTTATTCCTGAAATGAATCTCCACAGCATCTGGTTTCTCTTCCACCACGTGACAGCTGTGTCGGGTGCGAGATATACCAGATTTTTCATAATTGATAGGCCGTTTAACTTGCGACCAAATTACATTATTTATGCAATCAATTATGGTGCTTAATCGTTTCAGGAGATCACTACCAATAATTAAACAATCAGTTGGCAGATCCACTATAATGACAGGGTGTCTTATGACCCTGTTCCCCAATTTAAATTTTAACCAGGCAGTACCGTAGACTTTTAGGGAGTCACCCCCAACACCTATTAGAGAACCGTCAAATTCTCTTATTTTGGGTTTGTGGGGTGTTAGCTCATTTAGCTGTGTGTAGTACCTGTGGGATAAGATAGTTGCCTGTGACCCAGTGTCAATTAATCCCCTGATAGGGTTGGAGACTGAATCTTGCAGCTCAACTAGTACATAATATCTTCCTGCAGTTTCTATCATTTCACACATAAAATTTGCATTCTTGTACATCTGTGGGCTTCGCCACGTTTTACCTGGATCCGCTGTGTCATTCGATGCAGAGGAAATTTCATACCTACCTGTTTCCCCTATGACAAGGTCAGCTGGGTTCTTGTGTACTGCATCTGTGGAAATAATGTTAAGAGAACACTGCAGAGGAAAAGTTTGGTTAATTTTTCCCGGCTGATGTCGCTCATTGTCACAGCTAATTTGTCCGTTTCCGGTCTGTGGGGAGATAACATGATTAGTATCATTGATATTTATTACTACATTTTGTATATCTCTCCCCTCCCCTTCAGGTGATACTGCAGTATTTATGACTGTGCCTGTGGTCCACTGCTGACCACTGGCTGTACCCCTAAAAAAGTATTGTTCGGTTGCTGAGCCGTAGATTTTTGACTCATATTAGCGATTTGTTCGTTCAACCGATTTAATTGGGTAAACAGCATATCTACCTGATTGTACAAGTTACCTCTACCCCTGGGCCTATCTCCTGGTGCCCCATTGTACTGATTCCTGGACCATTGGGTTCCCTCAGAATCAGGGCCGTTATTTCTATTCTGGCGTGGTTGCCCCTGGGGTTCAGCTTGTTCAGCATTAGTATTTTGGGGAGCATTATATACCTGGGGTGTCTGGTTACCCTGAGAATATCTTCGCCGTTTATTGTATCTACCCTTGCGCGGATACCAATTATTTGGTGAGTATTCTCTTTGTGAGTAATTATTCACCTGATTATGTCCCCCACTTTGGTTATAGTCTCCCTGCGCCTCAACCTGTGTAGGGGGAGGGGCAGAATTAAACCTCTGTGGAGATGGCCTGTTTTGACTGGCCACCTCTGCATAAGTCCTCTTGTTAGACTCCAAATTGAGGGGGCTAGGTGACACCCTAGTTTATGCCACAATTTTGGGTTTTGACTCCTTTTTAACCCCCTGCTCACTGGACTGCTGAATAGAGTATAACTTTGTACTCTCTTTGATCAGCCATTCCAATGAGCAGTCCTCATCAAAATCTCTAGCTAAGTTGATTTTGATGGGTGTAGGCAATGCTTCAAAAAAATAAATTTACAAATTCTGAGCCATCAAATCTGGGATTATCTTCAGCCATACTGTACGCATTTTTCAATACAGAAAGGAATTCGACTGGACTCTGATTCGCACGACACTTTAAACCATATACCGCTATTTTCGCGGCAGTTTTAGTGCGATATTGCCCGAATTCTTTTCTGCATTGTTGTTTTACCCCATTCCAGGAATGAATATTCATATCCTTTAGTGAGGCAAAGAATTTGTGATGCTTACTGTCAAATACCCAAGGTAGAAATTCAATTTTCAATTTCTCACTTGTAACATTCATTATAGCTAACGCATTTTCAAAAGCCTGTAAATGATCAATTACAGATGTTGTTCCCTTATTGGAGAATATAGGTACTGCGCGTTGTACAAAAGTGATTATTTTATGGGAATCATAGACTTTATCAGACTTATTTTGGGATTCTCTGTTAGAGTTTCCCTCCCCCGCATCAGCTGCGCTACAGCTGTCCTCTGGATTTACATCCTGAGGGGATTGTCTATTTGGGAAATCTACTTCTGACCCGTTAGGGGTCATTTGTCTATGTTGTTCTATATATTTTCGTACCTCGTCCCTGACGCGTTCGCTAAAGGAGTTAGCATTATCTGTATTATTCTCATTGCTAATATAGGGGTTTTCATTATGGCGATATGACCTTTTTAAATCGCTTAATTCTCTCTGGCTTTGCGCAAGCTGTTTATTTAAATCTTGTATCTGCGCGATTAAGTCCATATTGTGCTTATCTAAGGTGGCTAGGTTTTGGGCAAATTCATCCATTTTATTTTTGGCTGTTTTTAAACCCTCTTCGCGTCTGCGCGAGGAACGAATACTATTTTCTAGCTCCTGTATTTGCAATCGTTTGTCTGTGACACAAAACGACATTTCGTCAATTATGCATATTAAAAGGGGCCAGGATTTTAGTATTAGTTCGTCTCGCTTTATGGGAGCTTTGCATTGATTAATCATTAATAATTCCTGGAAGAATTCATTCTCTTCATTCCACATATTATTATTAACGGTAATATTTTTAGCCCTAGTTTCAAGCATATCCATAAAATCATTTAATTCACCCGCAATATTAAACTTCCCTTTAAGGTAACTTAAGATATCTTTCTTAAGGACCTGACCTTTAGTAATAGGTATGGTTATGGGACCAATTTCATTGCTATGTATAGAATTAAATGAGTCACTTCTGGCTACAGACATTATTGTATTGGTTTAGTATTTATTTAACTAAAATGCTAATACAATTTTTTGCCAATAAAAAGAGAGAAAAATTTTATATTTAAAAAAAAAATATATTATTAATTTTGAAATATGAAAAATTAATATTCCGAAATATGAAAAATTAATATTTTTTATTAACTTTGAAAATATGAAAAATTAATATTTTTGACTAATTTTGAAATATGAAAAATTAATATTTTTATTAATTTTTCAAAATTAATCTTTAATAATATTTCAAGATATTAATGTCAATCTCGAAATATGAAAATTAATATTTCAACTTTTCAAAAAAAATATATCTTCAAAATATTAATATCGAAATATGAATTTTTTTTTTTTTCTCTTTTATAATAATTTCTGTTTACTTACAAATATATTATATCAATTATGATGGATATTATTAAATCTCATGCAATGCCTCCAATTATTATGTCAGTATATTTATGAAAATCTTAGCAGTGCTATCCAAATAATATATATAAGTTTATGGCAGGGTTATTAACACAATACAAAGAAATAGAAACCCTTATCAACCATGCACCTACTAGACCATACAATTAATATAAATATCTGAATTCTTTTATTTAGTTAATATCCATAAACATATTGAACTATATTTGCAGTAAAAGGAAACTAAATAAAAGTTTATATGCGTTAAAACCAACTCTTAAGATATGCTATCCTTCTTACAAAACCCAGAAAAATATACCTTCACAATTCAGCCTTTTATTTATTTAACACAATGGGACTAAAAACCTTTAACATCCAAGCAATACAATTCTAAACAGTGTTTATAAAACAATAGGATAATATATATATATTCTGCTATTTAACTGCAATTTATCCCAATACAAAATTAACTGACAATATCAGAACTTGCATAGATGAGTTACTTGGTCAATCAGACGCAGATTTAAACAATATATATATAGGCTGTGAAATGCTAACTAAAACACACTGTTTCTTTAAATCTATTAAATACAAATTGACTATGCATATAACTTATCTTACAAAACCTTGAATATGTTACCAAAGTAAAAGCAGTCGATATCCGATTATTCCTTGGTAGGAATTATTTTACCTCAGATCACCAATAAGTGTATATCGCAATCAATGAGAAGAAGGTAGATCAGCTTGTTTAGAATGAGTGTATTTTGGACGCCCAGCAATGTATCATTCAAGTCAGCAAAATCTGTCCCTTTCTCTCCATTGCATTCACTTTTTATTTGGTTTTCCCATCACTGGTAAATTGTGGGTGGCCCTGCGGGAGCTGACCTTCCCATTGGTTATCTGGGAAGTCTAAATCGGATTGGCCCTTGGAAATTTCATTTTTAACAACCAGAGAGAACCTTCTGGCTGTAGTTCTCGCAACATAACACCAGGTGGCAGCAGACGTACAAACAAACAAATACAACAAGACCATCTCTAACATTTTTAAGCAAGTTAAAAAAAAAATTTCTTTCATAAAATGGTTATTTAATCAGATCACACTCTCTGCATTAATCATATATAACCCCAATTACAGATGGTTAATATTAGGTTATTTTTTCTGATTATTCTGATACCAAATATGTTATATTATTAATATTTTATTTTATTTAGGTAATTTAATACTGCTAATTATTAGTTTAAAATGCATTACAATGTTATCGGTATCCTGGCATTTATATGTGAATAATAGCTTATTTTTAATTCAGTATTGTACTGTATTCCAAGTGAATCCTGTCTATGTAGATCTGAAATAAAAATAAATGTTAATAATCACTTCTCTTCAGGTCCATAAACATCTATTCATGTTCTTAAACACACAGAGGCTAAGATATTCATGCTTTCAAAACATACACATATATATACACACATATATACATATATATATATATATATATATATATATATATATATATATATATATATATATATATATATATATATACACATCTCATATCCATTAAAATATATACAGTTGTTTTGAAATCATAATGTAAGTCATGGGCCTTCACTGTATTATCCTAACATTCTAACTTTTCAGTAACTTCAGTTGCCAGACTTTTTGTCTCATACTCACCACATGGGGTCAATCCACGAGTAGTTGTAAAAGTCTTAATGCAGCATATTTCCTGTTTAGCTAGTAGTGCAGATGTGTATTTGATGTTTAAGGATGATTAACACCTATGTGTATAAAAGCGGTTTCTCTATGATTTTGATCAGTTCCAAGATGGGTATTTCAGACATTTCGTCTCCATATATTTTGTGTGGTGTTACCTATCTGACAATCTATCCTCTTAATTTGCCTTTTATGACTCATCCTGTTCTCTTTCAAAATTACTTCCCCCAACATTCCTCTGAGTGACTGTTCTGAAATTTGGCAGGCCAAATGTTCCATTGTCTCCCCCTGTGTGTTCAGCATAATTTTACATAATGAATGTGGGAGATCTCTTAGGAACAAACCTTTGTCTACAGACCATGTTCATATCCACAGATCTATTAAATAAAGACAAATATACCTCTATATATTATTTAATAATATTTCAAATACCTTGACAACATTTATTAGATTTATTGCGATGTGGGTGAATGGCTGATTAGGGGTTAATACATTTATTAGTTTTATTGCGATGTGGGTTAATGGCGGATTAGGGGTTAATAGTTTTATTAGTTATTGCGGTGGGGGTTGGCGGTTGGCAGGTAGATAGATATTGCGCAAGCGTTAGGTGTTAGTTATTATTTCCAGCCAGTTACGGGAGTTATGGTGCTCACATTTTCAGTGCAAGGCTTGCTGTGTCTGCCTATGTGTGGCAAGGTGAAAATGGAGTAAAATTTCTCTATTTTCGCTGTGTAAGTCCTTGCGCTGAATATGTGATACCGATTTGCGACGCGGTTCTATGTTAGCTTATGGGAGTACAAATTGCAGACAAGGGGTGAAATATATACGCGCCACATTTATATGCGGTGCCGTATATGTGATAGCAAAACCGCGTAAAAACTGGCGGCGCGGGCTTATGCAGGCGACGCCGCATATATAATCTTGCCCCAGAGTCAACAGATACACTTGTGGTGGTTGCAAGATAGAATACTAACTGAAGGTGTAATGTGTTCTCATTTTCATCTTATGCTGTTTTTGATGTCCTGGAGGAACCTAGTCTGAGCTTGTCTAGGAGATAAAACATGTTTTTCTACACAATCTCTCTCCCTTGCTGAACCCTCTCTCCTCCTAGTTTCAGACACTATGCTGATTATTAAGGGGACAGTTTACTCAAAAAAATTCTCCCCTTTAATTTGTTTCCAATGATTCACTTTACCTGCTGGAGTGTATTAAATTGTTTACAAGCATTTCCATTACCCTTATATTGGCATTTGAAATAGTTTATTTAGCCTGTGGTATCCCCACCTATTCTGAAAGCTTTTGGTCTCCAGGCCAAGCTGTGTTAACACAGCCAGTAGAAGAAATTACACTCGCAGTGGGTTATAGGAGAGATACGGTAATAAAATGTTAATTTTCCATTGTTCTCTCCAAGTATTGGTGATTGGTTTATGGACAGATATAAGAAAAAGAAGCAGGCATATTTATAGTACAATGTGATAAAGTAATGAGATCTGATTATACCCACAAGCTCAACCCATTTTATCAGGTTGTGGCTTCAAAACACAAAATCAGCTAATTCATATACACAAATAAGCCTTAAAAAAGCAAATCTCAAACATTTTATACTCTGCAGCTGGTAAAAAAAGTAATTGGAAACACATTAAGGGAAAAACAATGTTATAGTATACTGTCCCTTTAAAGGGACAGTCTAGTCCAAAATAAACTTTCATGATTCAGATAGAGAATGTAATTTTAAACAATTTTCCAATTTACTTTTATCACCAATTTTGCTTTGTTCTCTTGGTATTCTTAGTTGAAAGCTAAACCTAAGAGGTTCATATGCTAATTTCTAAGTCCTTGAAGGCCGCCTCTTCTCTCAGGGCATTTTGACAGTTTTTCACCACTAGAGGGTGTTAGTTCACGTTTGTCATATAGATAACACTGTGCTCACGCACGTGGAGTTCCAGTGAGCAAGCTCTGACTGGCTAAAATGGATGTCTGTCAAAAGCACTGAAATAAGGGGGCAGTTTACAGAGGCTTAGATACAAGGTAATCACAGAGGTAAAAAGTGTATTTATTTAACTGTGTTGGTTATGCAAAACTAGGGAATGGGTAATAAAGGGATTATCTATCTTTTCAAACAATAAAAATTCTGGTGTAGACTGTCCCTTTAATGCAAGAATCACGTTGACCACCTTCTTTCCAATTTTGCAGCAATATATGCTTAAAAGCTGTTTTCATAACATATATAAAAAAATATTGCCTATATTTAGAGTTTTGCGGCCGAAGGGGTGCGTTAGCTACGCATCTTTTTTTTCTATCGCTGCTTCTAAACAACGCTGGTATTTAGAGTTCTCTGAAGGGCTGCGTTAGGCTCCAAAAAGGGAGCGTAAAGGCATATTTACCGCCACTTCAACTCTCAATACCAGCGTTGCTTACGGTAGCGGCTAGCTGGAAAAACGTGCTCGTGCACGATTCCCCCATAGGAAACAATGGGGCAGTTTGGGCTGAAAAAAAAACTAACACCTGCAAAAAAGCAGCGTTCAGCTCCTAACGCAGCCCCATTGTTTCCTAGGGGGAAACAGTTTCTAAGTCTGCACCTAACACCCTAACATGAACCCCGAGTCTAAACACCCCTAACCTTACACTTATTAACCTCTAATCTGACGCCCCCGCTATTGCTGACCCCTGCATATTATTATTAACCCCTAATCTTCCGCTCCGGACACCGCCGCAACCTACATTATCCCTATGTACCCTTAATCTGCTGCCCCTAACATCGCCGACACCTACATAATATTTATTAACCCCTAATCTGCCCCCCCCTCAACGTCGCCGCTACCTAACTATACTTATTAACCCCTAATCTGCCGACCGGACCTCGCCGCTACTCTAATAAATGTATTAACCCCTAAAGCTAAGTCTAACCCTAACCCTAACACCCCCTAAGTTAAATATAATTTTAATCTAACAAAATAAATTAAATCTTATTAACTAAAGTATTCCTATTTAAAACTAAATACTTACCTGTAAAATAAACCCTAATATAGCTACAATATAACGAATAATCATATTGTAGCTATTTTAGGATTTATATTTATTTTACAGGCAACTTTGTATTTATTTTAACTAGGTACCATAGCCATTAAATAGTTATTTACTATTTAATAGCTACCTAGTAAAAATAATTACAAAATGACCTGTAAAATAAATCCTAAACTAAGTTACAATTAAACCTAACACTACACTATCAATAAATTAATTAAATAAATTACCTACAATTACATACAATTAAATAAACTAAACTAAATTACAAAAAAAAAACACACTAAATTACAAAAAAATAAAAAAAGATTACAAGAATATTAGGGTAATTACACCTACTCTAAGCCCCCTAATAAAATAAAAAAGCCCCCCAAAATAATAAAGGTCCCTACCCTATTCTAAATTAAAAAGTAACCAGCTCTTTTACCAGCCCTTAAAAGGGCTTTTTGCGGGGCATGCACCAAAGTAATCAGCTCTTTTGCCTTTAAAAAAAATACAACCCCCCCCAACATTAAAACCCACCTCCCACATACCCCTACTCTAACCCAAACCCCCCTTAAATAAACCTAACACTACCCCCCTGAAGATCACCCTACCTTGAGCCGTGTTCACCCAGCTGGGCACCAATGGACCAAAAGAGGACATCCGGAGTGGCAGACATCTTCATCCAAACGGCATCTTCTATCTTCATCCATCCGACGAGGAGCGGCTCCATCTTCAAGACCTCTGGCGCGGAACATCCTTCTTCCCCGACGACTAGACGACGAATGACGGTTCCTTTAAATGACATCATCCAAGATGGCGTCCCTCGAATTCCGATTGGCTGATAGGATTCTATCAGCCAATCGGAATTAAGGTAGGAAAAATCTGATTGGCTAATTGAATCAGCCAATCAGATTCAAGTTCAATCTGATTGGCTGATCCAATCAGCCAATCAGATTGAGCTTGCATTCTATTGGCTGTTCCGATCAGCCAATAGAATGTGAGCTCAATCTACGCTGAATGCCTGACTCCGATACAGTTATTGTGCGCAGTAGAAGAAAGGAAGTGAAATAACTTTTGACGTTTATAATCATCGAAAGGGGTAAATATCATGTCAACAGCGGAATATAAATACGGATATATTATTCTTTGAAATTGACACGCATGCGCGAATGCAGTTAGAATACGCATGCGCATTTTAAAATAAGTCTTGTGCACGAGCTTGGAAGTGACGCGGCGGGCTTGAAGAAATGCTCGCTACGTCACTGGTGCCAAATAAGGAAGTGGATCGGGGGAGGAGTAAAAAGACGAAACGGAGGTTTTATATATATTGAATTTCTTGATAAATAGTTGTTTATTTGAGAAAATGATCTTAGCGACTGTAATAGTTTGTTCATAATGTATACATAGGTGGTGTGCAATGAGTAAAAATTGACCTTCACTTTAAGAGCTTTATAAACCGGTGTTAGCCCGTAAAGCTCTTTACTACTGACTTTTTTTGCGGCTGGAGTCTTGTCGGTAGAGGGTCTACTGCTCACTTCAGCCAAGACTCTAAATACTGGCGTTAGGAACATCCCATTGAAAAGATAGGATACGCAATTGGCGTAAGGGGATCTGCGGTATGGAAAAGTCGCGGCTTGAAAGTGAGCATTAGACCTTTACCTACACGACTCTAAATACCAGCGGGCGGCCAAAAGCAGCGTTAGGAGCCCTTAACGCTGCTTTTGAGGGCTACCGCAGAACTCTAAATCTAGGCGAATGTTTAGTAGTTTATAATTATGATCTCCCACATATTTTAATGTGCAAATACATCTAGGTAGTGTTTGTGTTTCATATATTGTGAACTGATTATGAGTAAAATTGGAAGCCCCAGTGAGCTGTCCAAAATATTAAAAATACGTTTTTAAAAATTTTTAGGTGCTAGATAATTTTGTGGATTTTTTAAGGTAAAATATTGTGAAACATTTTTCTTTTTTTTTTTAAAGAGCTTTATTAGAAAATGGTGAGATACATAACATAGAGGAACAAGACAATGTGGGTTAATAAGTAATGTTAATGTTACGGTTGCCTCCAGGCTGGCTGGAAGTTGGACCGTAGAAAAGGATGCTCCTAGCGCTCACCAAAGGAGCAGCAGCACCGTGGACACTCTATAACTGCTGCGTAGCCACCATAAGTAATGCAGACTCTATGAACCACCGCTGCTGGGCTGGTATCTCGCCGTCTGCTCTGCGCCCTGGACCTATGACCAGGCTCCAGTAGGTGAACCTCTTCCTTCTGTAGCAATCCCTGTAGCTAAGGGAGTATGAAGAGCATAGCAATCCCTGTAGTGATTATAAGCTGTCCCCTACAAACATGAGTCAAAGCTGCAAGTTAGAGGGTCAAAAATAGGTCTGATGTGCTGGAGCACACAGCCTCCTTTTTATTGAGGTTACATGCAAACAGGACACTCTCAGGGGGAGGCATAAAATCCCCCATCACACATTTGATATTAGATAGAGAGACACTCCCTTTGACAGGCCACAACATTTACTTCAGCAGATAACATTACACACAATAAAACAATGCAGTCCACCTTATCAATACTAGTCTGATTAGACAATGGGAAAGTTGATCACTAAACCTAATTAGAGCTAATCCCAGCAGACTTGTATTTAGAATAGGTTTCTTGAAGCTGAACAAAATTTAACTCTTAATGGCACACAATGAAACTGAACCAAGTGGGAGAAAGCCAGGGACAAGTCATTTCACAGGTCTGGGGACATAGTCTTAAAGGGGGCATTGTTCACCAAAGTCACAATATGTCCCCAGACGGTTCCCAAAGGGCCACACACACCCAACAAAAGTCAATATACTCTCAGGGGCACAATCTTCCAGGGGCCATAGTCATGAGGAAGGAGGCTGGCAAATAGGCTTCTCCAAAATCCAGGGAAGCAGGGCAACCTTCCATTTAAAGGGCCAGTCACAAATAGCAGTTTGTAACATATCTCCCCTTTTGGAGGGAGACTAACAAGGCACCTGACCTTCTGTCGGTCAGTGCCTAAGTTAGTCTCGCAACCCACCCACAAATAAATACTAGCAGCAAAGCAGCCCCCCCACAACAAGTAGCACTGGCCTGTAGGTTCCAGGTTATAGGATGAAAGTGTAGCATCCTCTGCCTTCCTGGCGCAGCTGGGCAAATAGCTGATGGTACTTGGGGGGCAGAGGCCAGCGGCACTCTGCCCTGGTGCCAGCGCTTCTGCTGGGGTGAGGGGTTTGCAGGCCAGTCCTGTAACAAGGGGGTCTGTAGGGCAGAGGCCAGCAGCGCTCTGTCCTGATGCCAGCTCTTCTGCTGGGGGAATTGGGGCATAGTCCTGCCCGGTGGCAAAGGGAACATGGGGGTCAGTGGGGGTTAACATCTCCACTGTTAACCCTGGGCCCAAGTTAGGAGTTAGCTGGGGAGGGGGAGATTGGCTTACCTCCTCCTCCTGATACTCCGGCGGCCGTTGGGAAGGGAGGTCGATGCTCTCCTCTTCCTGTGGAACATGCTGCGGCTGGGGAGAGAGACCGGTTGTCTCCTCTCCCTGGAAGGCACACTCCGGCTGGGGAGGGAGGTCGATGCTCTCCCCTCCCTGTAGCTGGGTCTGTCGCTGGGGATCTGGGCCGCCTGCCCAGCATCCCTGTAGGGCCGGTAGAGAGACTGCGGTCCCATCTCCACCTGCCTGCTGGGAGTCCTCCCAGGACCAGTCTATGAGGCCTGCTGCCTCTGGTATCTCTGGTTGGGGTTGGGGAAGGAGACCGGTTGTCTCTTCCCTCTGCACAGTACACTGCCGCTGGGGAGGGAGGTCGCTGCTCTCCTCTCCCTGTGGAAGATGCTGCGGCTGGGGAGAGAGACCAGGTGTCCATACCCTCAAACTCCACAGTTGGCGCTCAAAGGCTCGTGCCGCTTTGTTCTCCGTATCCAATTCCCGGATGATGCGACTGACTACCTCCTGCGCAGGGTCTGGACCATATCGGACTAGCCGCCTCTTTACCTCTGGAACGAAATCCGCGCCCTCATAGCGACGGATCCGGTTGAGGTGCTCTTCACATGGTTCTGACCAGTATCTTGTCAGCTCCATGCTGCTGTAGGTAGGGACGCTGCGCAGTGGCTAGCGTTGCCCTCAATTACTCTCCTACGATACCAGTGCTGTTGTGGTGCTGCTCCTTGCACTAGGACGCCAATCCCACCGCTGCCGCCAAATGTTACGGTTGCCTCCAGGCTGGCTGGAAGTTGGACCGTAGAAAAGGATGCTCCTAGCGCTCACCAAAGGAGCAGCAGCACCGTGGACACTCTATAACTGCTGCGTAGCCACCATAAGTAATGCAGACTCTATGAACCACCGCTGCTGGGCTGGTATCTCGCCGTCTGCTCTGCGCCCTGGACCTATGACCAGGCTCCAGTAGGTGAACCTCTTCCTTCTGTAGCAATCCCTGTAGCTAAGGGAGTATGAAGAGCATAGCAATCCCTGTAGTGATTATAAGCTGTCCCCTACAAACATGAGTCAAAGCTGCAAGTTAGAGGGTCAAAAATAGGTCTGATGTGCTGGAGCACACAGCCTCCTTTTTATTGAGGTTACATGCAAACAGGACACTCTCAGGGGGAGGCATAAAATCCCCCATCACACATTTGATATTAGATAGAGAGACACTCCCTTTGACAGGCCACAACATTTACTTCAGCAGATAACATTACACACAATAAAACAATGCAGTCCACCTTATCAATACTAGTCTGATTAGACAATGGGAAAGTTGATCACTAAACCTAATTAGAGCTAATCCCAGCAGACTTGTATTTAGAATAGGTTTCTTGAAGCTGAACAAAATTTAACTCTTAATGGCACACAATGAAACTGAACCAAGTGGGAGAAAGCCAGGGACAAGTCATTTCACAGGTCTGGGGACATAGTCTTAAAGGGGGCATTGTTCACCAAAGTCACAATATGTCCCCAGACGGTTCCCAAAGGGCCACACACACCCAACAAAAGTCAATATACTCTCAGGGGCACAATCTTCCAGGGGCCATAGTCATGAGGAAGGAGGCTGGCAAATAGGCTTCTCCAAAATCCAGGGAAGCAGGGCAACCTTCCATTTAAAGGGCCAGTCACAAATAGCAGTTTGTAACAGTTAATGTCTCTGTCTTCGTATGGTTTCAATTACCAGTCTTTTGGTTAAAGGGAAACACATGGATATCAGTGTCCATGACAGGGGTGCAACCAGAGACAGGAATGGATATATTTACCGGATGTGTCGTGTCTCTCCAAGTTAGCTCTTAATTTTGTTAATATTAGAAAGCTATTATACTAACAAATAAATACAACATTTTTATGTAAACTTACATAACAAAACAAAAGAACTTTAAGAAAATAATGATAATAGATATGTTCATTTGTGAACAGAACAGTGTAACTTAGCTAGTGCGACTATCTAGTTAGTCGCTTTTCAGGAAACATGTAAGAAGGGGTGTTAATTTTGGGGTATTCGATGGCGGGAGAAGAGGAGAAAAATCAATAGGAGTGAATGGGTAAAGGGGGGTGGGTATATGTTTAGATTGCTGGGCAGATAGTATCTGGGTGGGTGTTTTCGGGTAGTTTTCTCTATGGCGCCCTCTAGGTGGTTATAGGTTTTAATTAAGTTTTAAATAAATTAATAAATTAGTTGTGTTTGTTTCCATTTTTCTAGTAGAAGTTTGTAGATGTAGATTTAGCCTGATTTAAGGTAATGGTATCGTTCAAGTTGTAGATAAGTTTCAATTTTCCATTGTTGGGACCTCAGAAATTCCCATCGCTGTGGGATAAGGGCTTTAGCCCCATTGAGCATAATAGAAAGTAAGGCTTGTTTTGTTTTGTCTTTGAATGTTGGTATGGAATGGAAAAGGAGGCTGTTTGGGGATTTTGTTAGGGAGAGTATCTAAGTTCCTAGACATAGTGGGGATAATGGTGTCCCAAAAGGGTGTCATGCGAGAGAGACAGTGAGACCCTGTATAATCTAAAAAGACACTGTGAGGGATGTAGATGAAGAGGACTTGTTGCTGCTAGACCAGAAGAGGTTAAAGTTGCAAAATTATTCACCCACACATAACATTGTATGTAGATTTAATTGTTAGGACAGTTAACAAGATCATGGGTAAGGAAAATTGCTGTGAGGGTGATCACAGTAAGTTTAAAAAGCTATAACACTCTGCTGCAGTATCTGTTGGTGCTCTACAAATAAAGGGTAATAATATTATATATGTGATAGACGTAATAGTGTTGGAGGTGACTAAAGCATGTTGGTGGCTAGTTATAGCAACTGGTATAGACACATTGTTATGTAGTGTACATCAGGTAATTTGCATAGACAATTAGTGATGTCGCAAACTTAAATTTTCCTTTCACGAAAGGCGAACGTGAACTTCCGCAAGTGTTCTCGAACGGGCGAACCGGGCGAACCGCCGTTGACTTCAATAGGCAGGCGAATTTTAAAACACACAGGGACTCTTTCTGGCCACAATAGTGATGGAAAAGTTGTTTCAAGGGTACTAACACCTGTACTGTGGCATGCCGGAGGGGGATCCATGGCAAAACTCCCACGGAAAATTACATAGTTGATGCAGAGTCTGGTTTTAATCCATAAAGGGCATAAATCACCTAACATTCCTAAATTGTTTGGAATAACGTGCTTTAAAACATCAGGTATGATGTTGTATCGATCGGGTAGTATAAGGGTTACGCCCGCTTCACAGTGACAGACCAAATTCCCCGTTTAACGCACCGCAAACAACCGCAAACAGTCCATTTGCACAACTGCAAACTCCCCATTGCCACGAGATAGATAGATTTGATAGATAGATAGATACGTAGATTAGATAGATAGATCAATAGATGCAATAGATACATTTGATATATACGATAGATAGATAGATAGATAGATTTGATAGATCAATAGATAGATTTGATAGATAGATAATTTCTCCAACATTGGTGTGTCCGGTCCACGGCGTCATCCTTACTTGTGGGATATTCTCTTCCCCAACAGGAAATGGCAAAGAGTCCCAGCAAAGCTGGTCACATGATCCCTCCTAGGCTCCGCCCACCCCAGTCATTCTCTTTGCCGTTGCACAGGCAACATCTCCACGGAGATGGTTAAGAGTTTTTTGGTGTTTAAATGTAGTTTTTATTCTTCTATCAAGTGTTTGTTATTTTAAAATAGTGCTGGTATGTACTATTTACTCTGAAACAGAAAAGGATGAAGATTTCTGTTTGTAAGAGGAAGATGATTTTAGCAGACAGTAACTAAAATCGGTTGCTGTTTCCACACAGGACTGTTGAGATGAAGTAACTTCAGTTGGGGGAAACAGTTAGCAGACCTTTCTGCTTAAGGTATGACTAGCCATATTTCTAACAAGACCATGTAATGCTGGAAGGCTGTCATTTCCCCTCATGGGGACCGGTAAGCCATTTTCTTAGTCAAATATAAAAGAATAAAGGGCTTAAAAAAGGGCTTAAAAACTGGTAGACATTTTTATGGGCTAAAACGATTGCTTTATTGGGGCATATTATGCAGATTGTAGCTTATAATTGGCATTATAATCTTGGGGAACGTTTAAAAAACGGCAGGCACTGTGTTGGACACCTTTTTTAGTCTGGGGGCCTTTCTAGTTATAGACTCAGCCTCATTTTCGCGCCATTACTGCGCAGTTTTTTTTGGAGAGCAAGGCATGCAGATGCATGTGTGAGGATCTAAGAATCACTAAAAAAGCTTCTAGAAGGCGTCATTTGGTATCGTATTCCCCTCTGGGCTTGGTTGGGTTTCAGCAAAGCATATAGCTGGGACTGTATAGGGGTTAAATTTGAAAACGGCTCCGGTTCCGTTAATTTAAGGGTTAAAGCTCTGAAATTTGGTGTGCAATACTTTTAATGCTTTAAGACACTGTGGTGAAATTTTGGTGAATTTTGAACAATTCCTTCATACTTTTTCACATATTCAGTAATAAAGTGTTTTCAGTTTGAAATTTAAAGTGACAGTAACGGTTTTATTTTAAAACGTTTTTTGTGCTTTGTTGACAAGTTTAAGCCTGTTTAACATGTCTGTACCATCAGATAAGCTATGTTCTATATGTATGAAAGCCAATGTGTCTCCCCATTTAAATTTATGTGATAATTGTGCCATAGTGTCCAAACAAAGTAAGGACAGTAATGCCACAGATAATGATATTGCCCAAGATGATTCCTCAAATGAGGGGAGTAAACATGATACTACATCATCCCTTACTGTGTCTACACCAGTTATGCCCACACAGGAGGCCCCTAGTACATCTAGTGCGCCAATACTTATTACCATGCAACAATTAACGGCTGTAATGGATAATTCTATAGCAAATCTTTTATCCAAAATGCCTACTTATCAGAGAAAGCGCGATTGCTCTGTTTTAAACACTGAAGAGCAAGAGGACGCTGATGATAACTGTTCTGACATACCCTCACACCAATCTCAAGGGGCCATGAGGGAGGTTTTGTCTGATGGAGAAATCTCAGATTCAGGAAAAATTTCTCATCAAGCTGAACCTGATGTTGTGACATTTAAATTTAAATTAGAACATCTCCGCGCACTGCTTAAGGAGGTGTTATCTACTCTGGATGATTGTGACAATTTGGTCATTCCAGAGAAATTATGTAAGATGGACAAGTTCCTAGAGGTTCCGGTGCCCCCCGACGCTTTTCCTATACCCAAGCGGGTGGCGGACATAGTAAATAAAGAGTGGGAAAGACCCGGCATACCTTTTGTTCCCCCCCCCTATATTTAAGAAATTATTTCCTATAGTCGACCCCAGAAAGGACTTATGGCAGACAGTCCCCAAGGTCGAGGGGGCGGTTTCTACTCTAAACAAACGCACTACTATTCCTATCGAAGATAGTTGTGCTTTCAAAGATCCTATGGATAAGAAATTAGAGGGTTTGCTTAAAAAGATTTTTGTACAGCAAGGTTACCTTCTACAACCAATTTCATGTATTGTTCCTGTCACTACGGCAGCGTGTTTCTGGTTCGAGGAACTAGAAAAGTCGCTCAGTAAAGAATCTTCGTATGAGGAGGTTATGGACAGAGTTCAAGCACTTAAATTGGCTAACTCTTTTGTTTTAGATGCCGCTTTGCAATTAGCTAGATTAGCGGCGAAAAATTCAGGGTTTGCTATCGTGGCGCGCAGAGTGCTTTGGCTAAAGTCTTGGTCAGCGGATGTGTCTTCCAAGACAAAATTGCTTAACATTTCTTTCAAAGGTAAAACATTATTTGGACCTGATTTGAAAGAGATTATTTCAGACATCACTGGGGGAAAGGGCCACGCCCTCCCACAGGATAGGTCTTTTAAGGCTAAAAATAAGCCTAATTTTCGTCCATTTCGCAGAAACGGACCAGCCTCTAATTCTGTATCCTCTAAGCAAGAGGGTAATACTTCACGACCCAAACCAGCCTGGAAACCAATGCAAGGCTGGAACAAGGGTAAGCAGGCCAAGAAGCCTACCACTGCTACCAAAACAGCATGAAGGGATAGCCCCCGATCCGGGACCGGATCTAGTGGGGGGCAGACTTTCTCTCTTTGCTCAGGCTTGGGCAAGAGATGTTCAGGATCCTTGGGCGCTAGAAATAGTTTCTCAAGGTTATCTCCTGGAATTCAAGGAACTACCCCCAAGGGGGAGGTTCCACAGGTCTCAATTATCTTCAAACCAAATAAAGAGACAGGCATTCTTACATTGTGTAGAAGACCTGTTAAAGATGGGAGTGATACATCCAGTTCCAATGAGAGAACAAGGAATGGGATTTTATTCCAATCTGTTCATAGTTCCCAAAAAAGAGGGAACATTCAGACCAATTTTGGATCTAAAGATCCTAAACAAATTTCTCAGGGTACCATCGTTCAAAATGGAAACTATTTGAATGATCCTACCTACTATCCAGGAAAATCAATTTATGACTACCGTGGATTTAAAGGATGCGTACCTACATATTCCTATCCACAAGGAACATCATCAGTTCCTAAGGTTCGCTTTTCTGGACAAGCATTACCAGTTTGTGGCACTTCCATTCGGATTAGCCACTGCTCCAAGGATTTTCACAAAGGTACTAGGGTCCCTTCTAGCGGTTCTAAGACCAAGGGGCATTGCAGTAGTACCTTACTTGGACGACATCCTGATTCAAGCGTCGTCCCTGTCAAAAGCAAAGGCTCATACGGACATCGTCCTAGCCTTTCTCAGAGCTCACGGATGGAAGGTGAACAAAGAAAAAAGTTCTCTGTCCCCGTCAACAAGAGTTCCCTTCTTGGGAACAATAATAGATTCCTTAGAAATGAGGATTTTTCTGACAGAGGTCAGAAAATCAAAACTTCTAAGCTCTTGTCAAGTACTTCATTCTGTTCCTCGTCCTTCCATAGCGCAGTGCATGGAAGTAATAGGATTGATGGTTGCAACAATGGACATAGTTCCTTTTGCACGAATTCATCTAAGACCATTACAACTGTGCATGCTCAGACAGTGGAATGGGGATTATACAGACTTGTCTCCGACGATTCAAGTAGATCAAAAGACCAGAGATTCACTCCGTTGGTGGCTGACCCTGGACAATCTGTCACAGGGAATGAGCTTCCGCAGACCAGAGTGGGTCATTGTCACGACCGACGCCAGCCTAGTGGGCTGGGGCGCGGTCTGGGAATCCCTGAAAGCTCAGGGTCTATGGTCTTGGGTAGAGTCTCTTCTCCCGATAAACATTCTGGAACTGAGAGCGATATTCAATGCTCTCAGAGCTTGGCCTCAACTAGCAAAGGCCAAATTCATAAGGTTTCAGTCAGACAACATGACGACCGTTGCATATATCAATCATCAGGGGGGAACAAGGAGTTCCCTGGCGATGAAAGAAGTGACCAAGATAATTCAATGGGCGGAGGATCACTGCTGCCACTTGTCTGCGATCCACATCCCAGGAGTGGAAAATTGGGAAGCGGATTTTCTGAGTCGTCAGACATTCCATCCGGGGGAGTGGGAACTCCATCCGGAAATCTTTGCCCAAATAACTCAATTATGGGGCATTCCAGACATGGATCTGATGGCGTCTCGTCAGAACTTCAAGGTTCCTTGCTACGGGTCCAGATCCAGGGATCCCAAGGTGACTCAAGTAGATGCACTAGTAGCACCTTGGACCTTCAACCTAGCTTATGTATTCCCACCGTTTCCTCTCATCCCCAGGCTGGTAGCCAGGATCAATCAGGAGAGGGCCTCGTGATCTTGATAGCTCCTGCGTGGCCACGCAGGACTTGGTATGCAGACCTGGTGAATATGTCATCGGCTCCACCATGGAAGCTACCTTTGAGACAGGACCTTCTTGTTCAGGATCCATTCGAACATCCGAATCTGGTTTCCCTCCAACTGACGGCTTGGAGATTGAACGCTTGATTTTATCAAAGCGTGGGTTTTCAGATTCTGTAATAGATACTCTGATTCAGGCTAGAAAGCCTGTAACTAGAAAAATTTACCATAAAATATGGAAAAAATATATCTGTTGGTGTGAATCTAAAGGATTCCCATGGAACAAGATAAGAATTCCTAAGATTCTATCCTTTCTACAAGAAGGTTTGGAGAAAGGATTATCTGCAAGTTCTCTAAAGGGACAGATCTCTGCTTTATCTGTTTTACTTCACAAAAGACTGGCAGCCGTGCCAGATGTTCAAGCATTTGTTCAGGCTCTGGTTAGGATCAAGCCTGTTTACAGACCTTTGACTCCTCCCTGGAGTCTAAATCTAGTTCTTTCAGTTCTTCAAGGGGTTCCGTTTGAACCCTTACATTCCGTAGATATTAAGTTACTATCTTGGAAAGTTTTGTTTTTGGTTGCAATTTCTTCTGCTAGAAGAGTTTCAGAGTTATCTGCTCTGCAGTGTTCTCCGCCCTATCTGGTGTTCCATGCAGATAAGGTGGTTTTGCGTACTAAGCCTGGTTTTCTTCCGAAAGTTGTTTCCAACAAAAATATTAACCAGGAGATAGTTGTACCTTCTTTGTGTCCGAATCCAGTTTCAAAGAAGGAACGTTTGTTACACAATTTGGACGTAGTCCGTGCTCTAAAATTCTATTTAGAGGCTACTAAAGATTTCAGACAAACATCTTCCTTGTTTGTTGTTTATTCTGGTAAAAGGAGAGGTCAAAAAGCGACTTCTACCTCTCTTTCCTTTTGGCTTAAAAGCATTATCCGATTGGCTTAGGAGACTGCCGGACGGCAGCCTCCTGAAAGAATCACAGCTCACTCCACTAGGGCTGTGGCTTCCACATGGGCCTTCAAGAACGAGGCTTCTGTTGACCAGATATGTCAGGCAGCGACTTGGTCTTCACTGCACACTTTTGCCAAATTTTACAAATTTGATACTTTTGCTTCTTCGGAGGCTATTTTTGGGAGAAAGGTTTTGCAAGCCGTGGTGCCTTCCATTTAGGTGACCTGATTTGCTCCCTCCCTTCATCCGTGTCCTAAAGCTTTGGTATTGGTTCCCACAAGTAAGGATGACGCCATGGACCGGACACACCAATGTTGGAGAAAACAGAATTTATGCTTACCTGATAAATTACTTTCTCCAACAGTGTGTCCGGTCCAGGGCCCGCCTTGGTTTTTTAATCAGGTCTGATGAATTATTTTCTCTAACTACAGTCACCACGGTATCATATGGTTTCTCCTATATATATTTCCTCCTGTCCGTCGGTCGAATGACTGGGGTGGGCGGAGCCTAGGAGGGATCATGTGACCAGCTTTGCTGGGACTCTTTGCCATTTCCTGTTGGGGAAGAGAATATCCCACAAGTAAGGATGACGCCGTGGACCGGACACACCGTTGGAGAAAGTAATTTATCAGGTAAGCATAAATTCTGTTTTCCGCCTCCTCCTCCTCAAAGCCACATTCCTCCTCTGACTCCTCTTCCTCACAATCCTCTTCCAGCGTTGCTGCTGGTCCAGCAAGCGATGCTGATAAGGCTGTTTCTGGTGGTGATGGTGACCACAACTCTTCCTCTTCACGCTCATCTACGGCCTGATCCAGCACTCTTCGCAGGGCACGCTCCTGGAAGAAAACAAATGGTATGATGTCGCTGATGGTGCCTTCGGTGCGACTGACTAGGTTTGTTACCTCCTCAAAAGGACGCATGAGCCTACAGGCAAAAAAATCCCCAGCTCCACAGAGGCTGTCCTAGCACCCCGGTCATACAAATACTCGTTAACGGCTTTTTCTTGTTGGAGCAGGCGGTGGAACATTAGGAGTGTTGAATTCCAACGTGTCGGGCTGTCGCAAATCAAGCGCCTCACTGGCATGTTGTTTCGCCGCTGGATATCTGCAAAATTTGCCATGGCCGTGTAGGAATGCCTGAAATGGCCACACACCTTCCTGGCCTGCTTCAGGATGTCCTGTAAGCCTGGGTACTTATGCACAAAGCGTTGTACGATCAGATTACACACATGTACCATGCACGGCACATGTGTCAAATTGCCCAATTTCAATGCCGCCAACAAATTACTTCCGTTTTCAGAAACCACTTTGCCGATCTCCAGTTGATGCAGAGTCAGCCACTGATCCACCTGTGCGTTCAGGGCGGACAGGAGCGCTGTTCCGGTGTGACTCTGCTTTCAGGCAAGTCAACCCCAAGACGGCGTGACACTGCCGTATCCGGGATGTGGAATAGTACCTGGGGAGCTGGGGGAGTGCCGTTGATGTGGAGCAAGATGCAGCAGCAGAAGAGGACTCAGCCGAGGAGGTTATGGAAGAGGATGGAGTAGGAGGAGTAGAGGAGGTGCCAGCAGGCCTGCCTGCAAGTCGTGGCGGTGTCACCAACTCCTCCTCTGCAGAGCCACGCATTCCATGCTTGGCAGCCGTCAGCAGGTTTACCCAATGCGCAGTGTTGGTGATATACCTGCCCTGACCATGCTTTGCAGACCAGCTATCAGTGGTCAGATGGACCCTTGCCCCAACACTGTGTGCCAGACATGCCATTACTTCCTTTCGCACAATCAAGTACAGGTTGGGGATTGCCTTTTGTGCAAAGAAATTTCGGCCGGGTACCTTCCACTGCGGTGTCCCAATAGCTACAAATTTTTTGAATGCCTCAGACTCCACCAGCTTGTATGGTAAAAGCTGGCGGGCTAAGAGTTCAGACAAGCCAGCTGTCAGACGCCGGGCAAGGGGGTAACTTTGGGACATTGGCTTCTTACGCTCAAACATGTCCTTGACAGACACCTGACTGTGGGCAGATGAGCAGGAACTGCTACGGAAGAGAGACTGAGTGGCGGATGGTTGAAAGGGGGAAAGGAGGACAGCAGTGGTTGACATGGCTGAAGATGCTGGACCAGGAGGAGGATGGCGGCTTTGACTTTGTGTGCTGCTTCTACTCATGTGTTCATTTCATCGGCATTTGTGATGTGAGATCATGTGCCTTCGCAAAGCAGTTGTACCTAGGTGGGTGTTGGACTTCCCACGACTCAGTTTCTTTTGGCACAGGTTGCAAATGGCATCGCTGTTGTCAGAGGCAGACACACAAAAAAATGCCACACTGCTGAGCTCTGCGATGACGGCATTCTGGTGGTGGCAACAGCATGCGTTGATTGGCGTGCTGTCTGGTTGACCTCGGGTGCCAATGCATGCTGTCTGACTGTGCCACTAGCTCCTTGCGACGACCTCCCCCTGCTTCCAACTCGTCTCCTCCTCCTCCTCCTCTCTGTCTCCCCATCTGAACTTTCCCCCTCTTCTTCTTCTCTTCTAGCGGGCACCCATGTGACATCCACGGACGCATCATCATCAACCGCTTCACTTGTATCTGACAAATCAACAAAGGAAGCAGCAGCGGGTACAACATCATCATCATCATCATCATCACACCGTACGTCCATGTCTGTAATGCTGCCTGACTGAGACATATCACTGTTAACTACATCCTCTGTCAATGATGGTTGCGCATCACTCATTTCTTCAAACTGATGTGTCAATAACTCCTCTGACAGATCAAGTGAAGCGGCTGTGGTACTAGTGTTGGTGGTGGCGGCAGGCGGGCGAGTGGTCACTTGAGAGGTGCCCGAAGCTAAGCTGGAGGTGGATGGTGCGTCAAGGTTCCGAGCGGAAGCTGTAGAAGATTGGGTGTCCTGTATTAGCCAGTCAACTAGGTCCTCCTCAGAACTTTTCACGTCCATGGTACGTGGCCTCTGAACACTGGGCATTATTGTAGGGTCAAAGGGAATCACAGCACCACGACCACGACGGCACCTGCGGGTGGCCTGCCTCTGCCTGTCATTTTTTTTTAAATGTACACTTACACTACTATTAAACAAGATATGAGTGGTGGCACTGGGCAAGTGGGCATAGTATACGCTGTGAGCCTGACACAAAAAAGCAGACTGATGTTTCACAATCCAAAAAGTTTTTTTTTTTAAATATACACTTACACTACTATTAAACAAGATATGAGTGGTGGCACTGGGCAAGTGGGCACAGTATATGCTGTGAGCCTGACACAAAAAAGCAGACTGATGTTTCACAGTCAAAAAAGTTTTTTTTTTTAAATGTACACTTACACTACTATTAAACAAGATATGAGTGGTGGCACTGGGCAAGTGGGCACAGTATACGCTGTGAGCCTGGCACACATGCTGACAAGCAGGCAACTGCAATTAGATTACACAAGCAGACTGATGTTTCACAGTCAAAAAAGTTTTTTTTTTTAAATTTACACTACTGTTACAACAGATATGAGTGGTGGCACTAGTTGGCAAGTGGGCCTGGCACACACGCTGGCAGGCAGGCAGGCAACTGCAATTAGATTGCACTAGCAGACTGATGTTTCACAGTCAAAAAAGTTTTTTTTTTTAAAAAAATTTACACTACTGTTACAACAGATATGAGTGGTGGCACTAGTTGGCAAGTGGGCCTGGCACACATGCTGGCAGGCAGGCAACTGCAATTAGATTACACTAGCAGACTGATGTTTCACAGTCAAAAAAGTTTTTTTTTAAATTTACACTACTGTTACAACAGATATGAGTGGTGGCACTAGTTGGCAAGTGGGCCTGGCACACACGCTGGCAGGCAGGCAACTGCAATTAGATTACACTAGCAGACTGATGTTTCACAGTCAAAAAAGTTTTTTTTTTAAATTTAGACTACTGTTACAACAGATATGAGTGGTGGCACTAGTTGGCAAGTTGGCCTGGCACACACGCTGGCAGGCAGGCAACTGCAATTAGATTACACTAGCAGACTGATGTTTCACAGTCAAAAAAGTTTTTTAAAAAAAATTTACACTACTGTTACAACAGATATGAGTGGTGGCACTAGTTGGCAAGTGGGCCTGGCACACACGCTGGCAGGCAGGCAACTGCAATTAGATTACACTAGCAGACTGATGTTTCACAGTCAAAAAAGTTTTTTTTTTACATTTACACTACTGTTACAACAGATATGAGTGGTGGCACTAGTTGGCAAGTGGGCCTGGCACACACGCTGGCAGGCAGGCAACTGCTATTAGATTACACTAGCAGACTGATGTTTCACAGTCAAAAAAGTTTTTTTTTTTTTAAATTTACACTACTGTTACAACAGATATGAGTGGTGGCACTGCAGGCAGGCAACTGCAATTAGATTACACTAGCAGACTTATGTTTCACAGTCAAAATTACACAGGCAAAAAAAAAAAAGACTGATGTTCTAGCCCTAAAAAGGGCTTTTTGAGGTGCTGTCCTTACAGCAGAGATCAGATGAGTCCTTCAGGACTGTAGTGGACACTGAATACACTAGCCTAGCTATCAATTTCCCTATGAAATCAGCAGCAGCTACACTGTCCCTCCTCTCTAACAATGCAGCTTCCGAATGAATCTAAAATGGCTGCTGTCCAGGAGCTGGGAGAGTCTGGGAGGGAGTGTCTGCTGCTGATTGGCTGAAATGTGTCTGCAGACTGTGAGATACAGGGTCAAAGTTTACTCAATGATGACGAATAGGGGGCGGATCGAACATCGCATATGTTCGCCCGCCGCTGCGAACGCGAACATGCTATGTTCGCCGGGAACTATTCGCCGGCGAACAATTCGCGACATCACTATGGACAATGGATCCCTTGGACTACTCTTTGAAGAGAAGAAAAGGTATAATGATACAGAAGATGCTTATATTGTGTGCTGCAGGACTCTTCAGGCCGGACCCAAGTGGCTTTTTGGCGGCCATCAGGGTGAAAAAATCTTAGCACCAAAATGTTATAAATTTGGTGTGGTGACCATTTCTCTGGTTTGCAAGGATAATGCATAGGACGTGTTTTGTTTTGTTTGACCTAGATTTCATATACATTGTTGCCAATTTATATTTACTTGGTACTTACAAGGGACACTAAACCCACATTTTTTTATTTCATGATTCAGATAGAGCATGCAATTTTAAGCATAAATATACTAATACACTGGTAACATAACAATCTACTATGGCACACCATTACATAAAAACTGTAAATAAAACAGTCCTTAAAGGAATATTCAACCCTAATTTTTTCTTTCATGATTCAGATAGAGCATGTAATTTTAAGCAACTTTCTAATTTACTCCATTTATCCATTTTTCTTTGCTCTCTTTCTATCTTTATTTAAAAAGCAGGAATGTAAAGCTTAGGTGCTGGCCCATTTTTGGTTTCTTATTGGTGACTAAATGTAGCCACCAATAAGCAAGCGCTATTGGTGACTAAATGTAGCCACCAATAAGCAAGCGCTATCCAGTGTGCTGAACCTAAAATGGGCCTGCTCCTAAGCTTTATTCCGTCTGAACACATGGGTGAGCCAATGACAATAGGCATACATATGCAGCCACCAATCAGCAGATTGTTGCTGCTGACCTTTCCTAAATAAACCCTTCAACAAAGGATAACAAGAGAAGGAAGCAAATTAAATAATAGAAGTAAAATTGAAAGTTGTTTAGAATTGTATGCTCTGTCTGAATCATGAATGTCTAATTATGACTTTACTGTCCCTTTAAAGAGACAGTATACACCAATTTAAATGTATCTGCATGTAATAGACACTACTATAAAGAATAATATGCACAGATACTGATCTAAAACTCAGTATAAAACCTTTTTTAAAACTTACTTAGAAGCTCTCAATTTAGCACTGTTGATGAGATTAAGAGTCATTGAGGAAGTTACGTCACTGATGACGAAACGCGTTTGACTAGTTACTTTTGCACCTGTTCTTTCATCAAGGAATAAAGTATTTTTGCTTTTATCCGTATTTTTGGATTCACTTCTGTTTTTTCAGAGTGCAAGGATTTTCCTTTGTTTTGTGGTCTCTTGATGAGATTAGTCTGGAGCAGGGGCGGAACTACCATTGGTGCAGAAGGTGCAGTGGCACCAGGGCCCAAGTGCCAGTCTATACATGGGCGTGTGCAGAATGTGTACAATTCTAATGCAGGGGATCCTTTTATTAGTGCAGGTTGCAAGTCTGTCAGTTAATTCATTCATCCGCCAAATCATTATACAGAGCAGCATGTATATTATTTCTAGGACCCAAGAAATGTTCCATGTGGTGGCTCTAGCCATGCATACAAATGCTAGCATATAATACCTTGTGGGCTCATAAGCCAGTATACGAAAAGTAAAACACTGAGGGAAAATCACTGCAAATAAATGCAAAAGCTCTGGGTGTTTGTGAACAAACGTTTAGCAGTTGATGAGGTCAGGGGAACACATATTCTCTCCTTAGGGATATGCAGACCACTTCAACAAACTTTTGCTGTGTAGACAGCTTGTCTCAAAGCATCTTTACTCACGGTCTGTGTTGCCATCGCTGTACACCCCCTTGTCCTTTCTGCTGAGGCTTTGAGTTATTGTCTGTAACCGTCAGCTTCCTCTGTTCACTCCGATCACGCTGTCACACAGAGCGTGCTGCAGGCATCGTACACCCCCTCCTTCCTCCAATCAGGTACAGGCTAAGATCAGGTGGTATGCCGACTTGTTGAAAATAGAGTGCCAAAGCTCAAGCTGGTGTTGAGGTATAACTAGAAAAATAGATATACCAGTGAACTTCTTGAGATAAACACTCTTTTATTCAGTGTCAAATGAACCACCAAACATTAAAAGCATAAAGATAAAGACATGCCAGAACGTCAGCATAATCCTACTAATGTGTTTCGGCTATTAGTGCCTTAATCATAGACAATGTATATATTTTTTTTATTACTTACTACTGTGTTACCTTTGTTTGTACCTGGGCCCTCTATTGAGAAGGTCCACTACTGGTCTGGAGCACCCACTGAAAGGGGTTGAGAGCAGACCCCCCCTGCTTTATAAATATGAATAGACCAATTATACAAACAGAAGCAATGTGAAGTCTGTATACATCTAAAACTTTGGGACTGTGTTAGGAGTCTGAAGATCAGCACAATTTTATTTAAAATAAGCAAAACTATACATTTTTACAAAAACACCCCCAGATGGGCTATATAAATAGATCATCTACAACACATTTATGCAAAGAAAAATCTAGTGTACAATGTCCCTTTAACTTTAGTTTATCTTCTATTGGTATATACTTATGCACTAAACAATTACTGACACAAGACAGGTTGATCTTAGGTTTGGCTCTAGTTACATTTTCTCTCTCTTTATATGAGACTTCCTATTTAACTTTAGTTTACCTTACATTATTTAGTATACTAGTTATTTTTGTTTTGAGCCCTGAATGTGTTTATTAACTCCCTAACAGTAGATTACTTATTTCTGGCATTTTACATAAATATATAAATATACATATTCACCAACTATGGGCTAGATTACAAGTGGCATTGCAGTTAATAGTAAACGCGTTCGCTCAAGCGCAATTTAATTTAACGTGGGCTCGACTAAAAAGTTACCCAAAAAACATTAAAATTACATGTAAAAGTACAGTTACACTCATAACAACACTATCTAATAAAACATTTTTTTTTAAATTGCAATACAAAGTTATAAGGGTTCAAAGATATGAGGTCTCAGGCAAAAGCAGGCAACATAGAGATACATGCATATAAATGTCTAAAGATAATAATAATTAATACAAAGCCATTAATGTCAAAACCGTTGGCAACAAAAGTGAGTACACCCCTAAGTGGAAATGTCCAAATTGGGCCCAATTAGCCATTTTCCCTCCCCGGTGTCATGTGACTCATTAGTGTTACAAGGTCTCAGGTGTGAATAGGAAGCAGGTGTGTTAAATTTGGTGTTATCGCTCTTACACTCTCTCATACTGGTCACTGGACTGGTTCAACATGGTACCTCATGGCAAAGAACTTTCTGAGGATCTGAAAAAAAGAATTGTTGTTCTACATAAAGATGACCTAGGCTATAAGAAGATTGCCAAGACCCTGAAACTGAGCTGCAGCATGGTGGGCAAGACCATACAGCGGTTTCACAGTACAGGTTCCACTCAGAACATACCTCGCCATGGTCGACCAAAGAAGTTGAGTGCACATGCTCATGGTCATATCCAGAGGTTGTCTTTGGGAAATAGACATATGAGTGCTGCCAGCATTGCTGCAGAGGTTGGAGGGGAAGGGGTTCAGCCTGTCAGCACTCAGACCATACGCCGCTCACTG
Source organism: Bombina bombina (assembly GCF_027579735.1). Lineage (NCBI taxonomy): Eukaryota > Metazoa > Chordata > Amphibia > Anura > Bombinatoridae > Bombina > Bombina bombina. Next base: position 1,184,364,715 of record NC_069499.1, read on the forward strand.
CATCAAATTGGTCTACATGGCTGTCGTCCAAGAAGGAAGCTTTTTCTAAAAATGATGCACAAGAAAGCCTGCAAACAGTTTGCTGAAGACAAGCAGACTAAGGAAATGGATTACTGGAACCATGTCCTGTGGTCCAATGAGACCAAGATAAACTTATTTGGTTCAGATGGTGTCAAGCGTGTGTGGCGGCAACCAGGTAAGGAGTACAAAAACAAGTGTGTCTTGCCTACAGTCAAGCATAGTGGTGGGAGTGTCATGGTCTAGGCCTGCATGAGTGCTGCTGGCACTGGCGAGCTACAGCTCATTGATGGAACCATGAATGCCAACATGTACTGTGACATACCGAAGCAGAGCAGAGCTTTGGAGACTTGGCCGCAGGGCAGCATTCCAACATGATAACGACCCCAAACACCCCTCATCTGTGGGGCATCCTCAAATGGAAGGTGGGGAAGCGTTCTGTGATGTCATCATGGAGGAGTGGAAGAGGACTCCAGTGGCAACCTGTGAAGCTCTGGTGAATTCCATGCTCAAGAGGGTAAAGGCAGTGCTGCAAAATAATGGTGGCCACACAAAATATTGACACTTTGGGCCCAATTTGAACATTTCCACTTAGGGGTGTACTCACTTTTGTTGCCAATGGTTTAGACATTAATGGCTGTGTGTTGAGTTATTTTGAGGGGACAGCAAATTTACACTATTTTACAGGCTGTACATTCACTACTTTACATTGTAGCAAAGTGTCATTTCTTCAGTGTTGTAACATAAAAAGATATAATACTTACAAAAATGTGAGGGGTGTACTCACTTTTGTGAGATACTGTATATATATATATATATATATATATATATATATATATATATATATATATATATATATATATACTGTCATGGCCAAAAATATTGGCACCCCTGAATTTCTGTCAGATTGTAAGGTCTGTATAATTATTGCCTTGTGAAAGAGGATAAAGACCACAACTGCAGACTTGATAATGAGTGGAATGTATCACCTTATAGAACAGGCTATTAATTTGCATAGACTGTTTGGATAAAAGGTGAAAAGGTTGCTTTAAATTAAATTGCAGAAGGTTGTAGTAAATTCTCCAGAAGTTAATTCAACTTAGGAGAGACAACCAGGATCATAGACCTCAATATAGTATTGCCATAGGAACTTCCAGATCACAGAAGAGAGAAAATTCTATATATAACAGAGTTCCAGGTAAGGTCAATAGTATTGGCAGTCAGTACTTTTAGGAAAGCTGAGACTGTTGCTGTAGGAGAAGTTCCGGTATCAGAACTGAGAAGCCACTGAAGAGAATTAGCTTAGTAACTTTTCCCCAAATCTCTTTATGCAGCACAGAGAGAGAACAGATCAGACACGGAGCTGTGTGCTGTGACCGCTATAGAGCGGAGCTGTGTTCAGGCTGGTGGGAGGAGCGGTGCTCTTGAGTGACAGCGGCAGACGCCGTAAGTGAAACAGAATATCTGCGGTGTAACAGGCTGTAAGATGATAGCGTGGGTATTAGAAATCTTTCACTAAACAGGCCTGGTTATGAATTCTTTGAGAGGAGAGTCTCCTGGAACGGTAAGCTGGTTGTAGGAGGAAAGCCTTGTAATCCGCTGCAGGCGAGTAGTTAGGAGAGCAGGTCCCTTGAAAACAGTCCCAGAAAGGAAACGTTATTGTTTGTAAACGTATATGAGTCAGTTCATCTAATAATCCACAGAGATGGAAACGAAGTAGAGGACCTTAAGAAAGATTACAATGGGTTTGTAATTCAATACTTGGCTTGGAGAAAAACACAGTAGCGTAGGTTTGCAGGGTTGCAGGTAGCTGCTACAAGTGCAATAACTAAGCACCTGTTTGCAGTCAGGTGATGGCTTAAATGCAGGTAGGAAGAGAAGAGGTGATGAGGAGAGCTGGAAAAGGTGAACTGGATTCCTTACATACGCCCCCCCATCAAGGAAGCCGATCCTCGGCTTGATGCTTCGGACGTTGAGGCTAGCGCCTATGAAAGCGGGAAAGAAGATGAGGAGCATCTATGTAAGTATAAGGTTCCCAGGTATCATCATCTGGGGAGAATCCTTTCCAGCTAACAAGATATTGCAATTGCCCATTGCAGATTCTAGATTCAAGAAGATCCTGGACTTCAAAAGAGTCAGAGTCCAACGGTGAAGCCACAGGAGGCAGGATACTAGAAGTAGGAGTCGAATCAGTGGCCGGTTTCAACAACGACACATGAAAGGTCAGGTGGATTGGTATGGTGGAGGGAAGTTCCAGAGTAACTGCATTCTGGTTAACAACTCGAGTAACAAGGAATGGACCGATGTACAAACCGGATAGTTTCTTACAAGGAACTGGTATTTTAATGTTTTTGGTGGAGAGCCAAACTTTGTCTCCAACCACGTAAGTGGGAGCAGGTCTTCTGCGTAAGTCGTAGTACTTCTTCTGCGAGGCTTGAGAGTTTTGGATATTCCGTTTTAGAAAATGGAAATTCTCAGCTATGGTTTGCAAGAGGTCATCAACTTTTGGAGAGTTAGCTGGCTCAGTATCCTGTATCCTGAAATTGGGGTGAAAAGCATAATTTGCAAAAAATGGTGACACGTTAGTGGAGCTGTTGTTGGAGTTGTTATAAGCAAACTCAGCCATGTATAGATAATGTGCCCAATTGGTTTGGTGATATGAGCAGTAGCAGCAGAGATACTGCTCGAGCCATTGGTTTAGCTTCTCAGTTTGCCCGTTAGTTTGTGGATGAAAAGCTGTACTTAGACGATGGTCAATTTGCAGATGTTGGGACAGATGTTTCCAAAATTTAGAGGTGAACTGAGTACCCCTGTCAGTTGTTATAACAGTTGGAAGACCGTGGTATCTGACAACAGAACTCAGAAAGAGTTGAGCTGTTTCACTGGAAGTCGGTAATTTGTGAAATGGAATGAAAATCGCCATTTTAGTCAGAATGTCTGTGACGACTAGAATGGTGTTAAAACCAGAACTTAATGGTAGTTCCACTAAGAAGTCCATACCTATATGAAGCCAAGGTCTGTTGGGTATTTCAATAGGTAACAGGTGACCGTAAGGTTTGTTCCTATCCTTTTTGGAAGTAATACAGATGGTGCAGTCTCGTATATAGGTTTTAACTGTAGAGACCATATCTGGCCACCAATAGAAACAGTCAAGAAGAGTTTTGGTTTTCCTTATACCAGGATGTCCAATAAGTGGAGGATTATGATGTTGTCTGATCAAGTCATTCCTAAGATCTTTTGGTATATATAGCTTCTCACCATGGAAGTACAAGTTATTTCGGAGGGTGAGTTGGTGGTAAGGGATCTCTGTATTGGAGAGTAGAGAATGTTGTACCTGTGATTCAAGAGTGGGTAGAACACCTAAGAATCTTTCAGCTGGGATAATTGAGGTAGGTTCTTGGGTGTTGATTGGTCTTGGATCCCTTCTGGAAAGCGCATCAGCCTTACCGTTCCTAGTACCAGGTCTGTAAATGATTTGATAATTAAATCTACTGAAATATAAGCTCCAACAAACTTGTCTACCTGAGAGTGTTTTGTTCTTTTGTAAAAATTCAAGATTGCGATGATCGGTATATATGAGAATAGGAAGAGACGTGCCCTCTAATAAATGTCTCCAGTTCTCGAAAGCCCTTTTAATGGCAAGTAGCTCCTTCTCACTGATGGAATAGTTCATCTCTGCAGAGGAGAGTAACTTTGAGTAGAATGCCACGGGATGAAGTGGTTCTTTGAGGCCTTTTCGTTGTGACAAAACCACACCAACAGCATAGTCTGAGGAATCCACTTCAAGAGTGAACTGCAGAGAAGGATCAGGAACTGCAGAATTGGAGCAGAGGTAAAAGAATCTTTGAGTGATTGGAAAGCTTTAGTTGCCGCATCGTTCCAATGGAAAGGAACACAAACACTAGTGAGTGAGGTTAGTGGCTTAACTTTATGAGAAAAGTTCCTAATAAACTTCCTATAATAATTGCTGAACCCAAGGAAACGTTGCATCTGTAAGGTCTCTTTAATTATTGCTTTGTGAAAAAGGATAAAGACCACAACTGCAGACTTGATAATGAGTGGAATGTATCACCTTATAGAACAGGCTATTAATTTGCATAGACTGTTTGGATAAAAGGTGAAAAGGTTGCTTTAAATTAAATTGCGTTCTGTGATGTCATCATGGAGGAGTGGAAGAGGACTCCAGTGGCAACCTGTGAAGCTCTGGTGAATTCCATGCTCAAGAGGGTAAAGGCAGTGCTGCAAAATAATGGTGGCCACACAAAATATTGACACTTTGGGCCCAATATGAACATTTCCACTTAGGGGTGTACTCACTTTTGTTGCCAATGGTTTAGACATTAATGGCTGTGTGTTGAGTTATTTTGAGGGGACAGCAAATTTACACTATTTTACAGGCTGTACATTCACTACTTTACATTGTAGCAAAGTGTCATTTCTTCAGTGTTGTAACATAAAAAAGATATAATAGAATACTTACAAAAATGTGAGGGGTGTACTCACTTTTGTGAGATACTGTATATATATATATATATATATATATATATATATATATATATATATATACTGTCATGGCCAAAAATATTGGCACCCCTGAATTTCTGTCAGATTGTAAGGTCTGTATAATTATTGCCTTGTGAAAAAGGATAAAGACCACATCTGCAGACTTGATAATGAGTGGAATGTATCACCTTATAGAACAGGCTATTAATTTGCATAGACTGTTTGGATAAAAGGTGAAAAGGTTGCTTTAAATTAAATTGCAGAAGGTTGTAGTAAATTCTCCAGAAGTTAATTCAACTTAGGAGAGACAACCAGGATCATAGACCTCAATATAGTATTGCCATAGGAACTTCCAGATCACAGAAGAGAGAAAATTCTATATATAACAGAGTTCCAGGTAAGGTCAATAGTATTGGCAGTCAGTACTTTTAGGAAAGCTGAGACTCAGACGTTGTTGCGGTAGGAGAAGTTCCGGTATCAGAACTGAGAAGCCACTGAAGAGAATTAGCTTAGTAACTTTTCCCCAAATCTCTTTATGCAGCACAGAGAGAGAACAGATCAGACACGGAGCTGTGTGCTGTGACCGCTATAGAGCGAAGCTGTGTTCAGGCTGGTGGGAGGAGCGGTGCTCTTGAGTGACAGCGGCAGGTCCCTTGAAAACAGTCCCAGAAAGGAAACGTTATTGTTTGTAAACGTATATGAGTCAGTTCATCTAATAATCCACAGAGATGGAAACGAAGTAGAGGACCTTAAGAAAGATTACAATGGGTTTGTAATTCAATACTTGGCTTGGAGAAAAACACAGTAGCGTAGGTTTGCAGGGTTGCAGGTAGCTGCTACAAGTGCAATAACTAAGCACCTGTTTGCAGTCAGGTGATGGCTTAAATGCAGGTAGGAAGAGAAGAGGTGATGAGGAGAGCAGGAAAAGGTGAACTGGATTCCTTACACAGATAATGCACCACTTTGCAGAGCAATTTGTTGTAATTGCAAATGTTTAGACATTCTCATGTTTATTTCTTTTGTTTGTATTGGTATGACACAAAAAACGTGGAGAAAAAAAGCCAAATCTGACATATTCCACGCAAAACTCCAAAAATGGACTGGACAAAATTATTGGCACCTTCAATTTAATATTTGGTAGCACACCCCTTGGAAAAAATAACTGAGATCAATCACTTCCTGTAACCATCAAGGAGTTTCTTACACCTCTCTACTGAAATTTTTGACCACTCTTCTTTCGCCAACTGCTTTAGGTCTCCCAGATTGGAAGGGTTCCTTTTCCCAACTGCTGTTTTGAGATCTCTCCACAGGTGCTCTATGGTATTGAGATCTGGACTCATTGCTGGTCAGTTCAGTACTCCACCGCTTTTTCTTAAACATTTTCTGGCTGCTTTTTGATGTGTGCTTTAGGTCATTGTCCTGCTGTAAGACCCATGACCTCTGACAGAGACCCAACTTTCTGACACTGGTCCCTACATTGCACCACAAAATTGTTTGGTAGTCTTCAGATTTCATAATGCCATGCACACAGTCAAGACATCCAGTGCCTGAAGCAGCAAAGCAACTCCAAAGCATCAGTGAACCTCCACCATGTTTGACTGTAGGGGCTGTATTATTTTCTTTAAAAGACTCATTTATTTTTTTGAAAACAGTAGAATGATGGGCTTTACCAAAAAGCTGTAATTTTGTTTAGTCTATCCACAGCACATTCTCCCAAAAGGATTTTGGCTTCCTCAGGTAAGTTTTGGTAAACTCCAATCTGGCTTTTTTATGTTTCTGTGTCAGCAGTGGGGTCCTCCTGGGTCTCCTACCATATCATCCCTTTTTATTCAGATGGCGACGTATAGTGCGAGCTGACACATTTGTACCCTGTGCCTGAAGGTCAGCTTGAATTTGTCTGGAAGTTCTTTATCCACCATTCGAACAATCCTTCATTGCAATCTTTGATCAATTTTTGTCTTTCGTCCACATCCATGGAGATTAGCAACAGTGCCATGGGCTGTAAACTTCTTGCCAATGTTGCGCACAGTAGACACAGAAACATTAAGATGGAGATGGACTTGTAACCTTGAGATTGTCCATGCTTTTCCACAATTTTTGTTCTCAAATCCTCAGACAATGCTTTTCTGCTCTTCTCCATACTTAGTGTGGCACAGACAGACACAAGCCTGTGCATCCTTCCCTTGTTCCCAGTTTGTTTGGATTTCAGAACTTGCATTGTGTAGCTGTTTTTGGGTCCCAGGTATTGGAAAGGACCTTGACGTGGTACCTGGGTTTGTCCCATTTGGCCAGATGCGGTAACTAACCTTTCCATTTTTGCTTTTAAATCTTAGCTGTGAGCTTGCTAGTGAGTGCAGGGTTTTCTCTGTGTGTTGTATTAATTTGTTTTGTATTTTCCCCTATGGTTCTTGCACCCAGACCTGTCTGAGGTTAACTGCCTGTGACTCTGGTGACAGCACAGCTTCTTGTGAGTGCCACTGAGCACCCAGGGCTGTGCATGTTGCAGGGTGATGGGATGTGTACCCGGTCCGGTCTAGGAGTGCTGTCCCCTTCCGTGTTTTGTATATTACTGGGGTGATTAAATAAGCCTGTGCACCCTTCCCTTGTTCCCAGTTTGTTTGGATTTGAGAGCTTGCATTGTGTGGCTGTTTTAGGGTCCCAGGTATTGGAAAGCACCTTGACGTGGTACCTGGGCTTGTCCCATTTGGCCAGATGCAGTAACTAACCTTTCCATTTTTGCTTTTAAATCTAAGCTGTGAGCTTGCTAGTGAGTGCAGGGTTTTCTCTGTGTGTTATATATAACACACGCTGCATCCAGGTGGATTCCGAAAATGCCAGGTGGATTCTTTCACCACCCTGCCATCCAGGTGGATTCCGAAAATTTACGTTTAACATGTTTATAAAGAGTGGTCTTGGCATCTGTCATTGCCATGCTTGTAATTTACATATATTTAAAGGGACAGCCTACTCCAGAATTCATATTGTTTGAAAACATACGGCTAGATTACGAGTTGTGCGTTAGGGTAAAAAAGCAGCGTTAAGAGGTCCTAACACTGCTTTTTTACGCCCGCTGGTATTACGAGTCTTGAAGGTTTAGGGGCACCGCACACTTCTTTGGCCTTACCGCAAAACGACTTACGCACACTTCGTAAAGTCTTTTTTCTATGGGACTTCCATAGCGCTGATATTACGAGTCTGTCCTGGGAGGCCAAAAAGTGAGCGGTACACCCTATCCTGTCAAGAGTCCTAACGCATTTAAAAGTCAGTAGTTAAGAGTTTTATGGTACGACGCCGTAGCATAAAACTCATAACTAAAGTGCTAAAAAGTACACTAACACCCATAAACTACATATTAACCCCTAAACCGAGGCCCTCCAACATCTCAAATACTAAAATAAAAATGTTAACCCCTAATCTGCCGCTTCGGACACCGCCGCCACCTACATTATATTTATTAACCCCTAATCTGCTGCCCCAACATCGCCGACACCTACATTATATTTATTAACCCCTAATCTGCCGCCTCCAATGTCGCCGCCACCTACCTACACTTATTAACCCCTAATCTGCCGCCCCCAACGTCGCCAACACTATAATAAACATATTAACCCCTAAACCGCCACACTCCCGCCTCGCAAACATTAGTTAAGTAGTATTAACCCCTAATCTGCCACCCCCAACGTCGCCGCCACTATATTAAAGTTATTAACCCCTAAACCTAAGTCTAACCCTAACATCCCCTAACTTAAATATAATTTAAATAAATCTAAATAAATAAATATTCCTATCATTAACTAAATTATTCCTATTTAAAACTAAATACTTACCTGTAAAATAAACCCTAAGATAGCTACAATATAACTAATAGTTACATTGTAGCTAGCTTAGGATTTATTTTTATTTTACAGGCAAGTTTGTATTTATTTTAACTAGGTAGAACAGTTATTAAATAGTTATTAACTATTTAATAACTACCTAGCTAAAATAAATAAAAATGTACCTGTAAAATAAAACCTAACCTAACTTACACTAACACCTAACACTATAATTAAATAAATTAACTAAATTAAATTAAATTAGCTCAAGTACAAAACCCCCCCA